>NC_041401.2:98507777-98767777 GCF_900747795.2 Erpetoichthys calabaricus | reverse complement strand
TGAAAATTATAGACCCATCTCTAACCTGCCTTTCTTAAGTAAAATTCTAGAGAAGGCAGTCATTATGCAGTTAAATGAGCACCTCAATAAACATGCTATTCTTGATAAATTTCAGTCAGGTTTTAGAACAAATCACAGCACAGAAACTGCACTCGTTAAAGTAGTAAATGACTTGCGGGTAAATGCAGACAGAGGCCATTTATCTGTTCTCATCCTCTTAGATTTGAGTGCCGCATTTGACACTATTGATCATAATATTCTTAAGAATCGCCTTAGTCAATGGGTGGGCCTCTCTGGCAGTGTCTTAAACTGGTTTGAATCCTACCTGGCAGGGAGAAAATTCTTTGTTAGTTGTGGTAATTACAACTCAAAGACACATGATATCCTATATGGTGTTCCACAAGGCTCTATCCTGGGTCCGCTGCTCTTCTCAATCTACATGCTTCCATTAGGTCAGATTATCTCGGGACATAACGTGAGCTACCACAGCTATGCTGATGACACACAGCTGTATTTATCAATAGCACCTGATGACCCCAAATCTCTTGATTCGCTAACACAATGTCTAACCTGTATCTCAGAATGGATGAATAGTAACTTTCTCAAATTAAATAAAGAAAAAACCGAAATCTTAGTGATTGGCAATAATGGATACAATGAGGCTATTAGAAATAAACTGGATGCATTAGGATTAAAAGTCAAATCGGAGGTAAAAAGCTTAGGGGTAACCGTTGATTGTAATCTGAATTTTAAATCGCATATTAATAAAATCACTAGGACAGCATTTTTTTCACCTAAGGAACATAGCAAAAGTTAGACCTCTTATATCATCGAAAGATGCAGAGAAATTAGTTCATGCGTTTGTCTTTAGTCGGCTAGATTACTGTAATGCACTCCTCTCAGGACTACCCAAAAAAGACATCAATCGTTTGCAGTTAGTGCAGAATGCAGCTGCTAGAATCCTTACCAGGAAAAGAAAATCCGAACACATTTCTCCAGTTTTGATGTCACTACACTGGTTACCTGTGTCATTCAGAATTGACTTTAAAATTCTGCTTATGGTTTATAAAGCTTTAAATAATCTCGCCCCGTCTTATATATCGGAATGTCTGACACCTTATATTCCAAATCGCAACCTCAGATCCTCAACTGAGTGTCTCCTTAGAATTCCAAGAGCAAAACTTAAAAGAAGTGGTGAGGCGGCTTTCTGCTGTTATGCACCTAAAATCTGGAATAGCCTGCCAGTAGGAATTCGCCAGGCTGATACAGTGGAGCACTTTAAAAAACTACTGAAAACACATTACTTTAACATGGCCTTCTCATAACTTCACTGTAATTTAATCCTGACACTCTGTATATCCAATTCATTATAATAACTATTCATTCAAAATTTGTACTAACCCCTACTCTCTCTTCTGTTTCCTTTTCCGGTGTCCTATTGGTGGTGGCTTGTGCCACCACCATCTACCCAAAGCACCATGATGTTCCAACAATGATGGATGGATTAAAAGCCAGAAGTCTGTATAACCATCAGCATCAAGTGACTCCGTGAGAACCCTAACTACAAAGAGGACTATTTCATTTATGTTAGGTAGAATGCCCAAAGGGGACTGGGCGGTCTCGTGGCCTGGAACCCCTACAGATTTTATTTTTTTCTCCAGCCTTCTGGAGTTTTTTTTTGTTTTTTCTGTCCACCCTGGCCATCGGACCTTACTCCTTTTTATGTTAACTAAGGTTGTCTTATTTTAATTTCTTATTTGTCTTTTATTCTTCTTTTCTTCATTATGTAAAGCACTTTGAGCTACTTTTTGTATGAAAATGTGCTATATAAATAAATGTTGTTGTTGTTGTTGTTGCATATATATATATATATGTGTCAATCTATCTATGTATGTATGTCTAGATATATATATATATATATATATATAGATATGTATATATATGTGTATATATATGTAGATGTGTATATATGTAGATATGTAAATATTTATGTATATATATGTGTCTGTGTGTGTATATGTATATGTGTATATATATATATATATATATATATATATATATATATATATATATATATATATATATATATATATATATATATATATATATGTGTGTGTGTGTGTATGTATATGTGTGTGTTTATGTATGTGTGTATATATATGTTGATATGTAGTGGAGTGTGTACACCTGATGAGCCCAGAATGAGGGCGAAACACGTGTCGTGTACTCTTTGCATTTATTTGACAGTAAACTATTTCAAAACCATTCTATGATCTGCTCTTCACAAAACTGAGGGCACCGTGGCGGATGTTAGCAGATTGCTGGCCAACCACAAAGCGTTACCTGGTAGGTAACCACCCACACTATCAGATTGTGACACAGACTTCGAATGCCGTGAATGTAATTACCCCGATCTACATGCTGTCAAATAAACGAACCACACGCCGTGGCGCAACGTTAGGGGCATCGCCTCTGACGCTGACGTCCGAGGTTCGATTCCCGAGAGGGAGTGCAGTGGATTGTGTACACCTGATGAGCCCAGAATGAGGGCGAAACACGTGTCGTGTACTCTGCATTTATTTGACAGTAAACTATTTCAAAACCATATATATATATATATATATATATATATATATATATATATATATATATATATATATATGTATATATATGTGGATGTGTATATGTATATATATGTAGATATGTGTATATGTAGATATGTATATATATGTATATGTATATATATGTTTATGTGTGTGTGTATATTATATATATATATATATATATATATATATATATATATATAAAAGACAGCAACACTTATAACAATGACAACACAATTACATTGACAATCATGTTACGTTATTTTTAAAATGTTTCCTTTTTTTTTCATAACCTCTTTAACACACTACTTCTCCGCTGCGAAGCGCGGGTATTTTGCTAGTAAAGTGTATAAAAAATCAAAATGTTGATTTTATCTCATATGTGAAGTACCAAGTTTTAGAGACTTAGCATTTGTGAATCCCAAATATCCTGAATGTGAAGCCTGTCATTTGTAGAATTTCATCCTGGCTACTTTTAATTTCTGCAATCAGCTATATTCAGGAATGAGCAATGAGCATAGGTCTTTTCGAAGTAGGTAAGTATTCACCAGGTATTCTGCTGTGAATGTGGCAACACAATTTAGATTTTTGATTATATGGAATGTTTTTTTAAGTCTGATGCACTGAAAAAGACATTCCACTAAAACTCTAGTGAAGTTCAAAAATGAACATTTTACATACAATACCATCCTACATTCACTCCAAAAAAAAATGAAGTTCATGCATACTGATTGTTGAAATATCCTTAAAATGATGGAGCAATGCTAACCATAAAAAGCTGATGGTGTTCAATCAAACTGACCCTATTGTCCTCTTAACTGATGATATTTTCTTAGAGTTCACATTAGTCCTGATAAGAAAAAAATCTGTCTTTATTCCTCTGATTCTACCATACATGCATATTCATCTCATTTGGAAACAGGGCTTTGTACTCAATGCTCAGGCAAAACAAAATGGTTAATCCATCCATCCATCCATTTTCTAACCCGCTGAATCCGAACACAGGGTCACGGGGGTCTGCTAGAGCCAATCCCAGCCAACACAGGGCACAAGGCAGGAACCAATCCCGGGCAGGGTGCCAACACACCGCAGGACACACACCAACACACACCAAGCACACAATAGGGCCAATTTAGTATCACCAATAAAATGGTTAATCTCACATTCTAAAACTAATTCTGGTATAAAAAACACTTCAAGTTATGAGATTATCTTCAACTAGCCAACCCGCGGCGTAGCATACGCCGCATAATTATTTATTGATGGGTGAACACTTCCTGAACGACACAGTTGTCCAAATGGGGTGGGTTTGAGGATACGACTGTGAGTGAATGAAAAGATGGAACTCTGGAGAGAGCAACATACAATTGTCCATGACTGAAAACTGGGTTTGGCAGATACAGACATATCGTTTTGAAAGTTTGTCCCTGTGCCTTATTAATTGTCATTACAAAAGCCAATCTAACAGGAAATTGTCTGCGTGTAAAAGTAAAAGGCAAATTTGAATCTGATGGGGTCAGGGATATCCGGTGTCTCTCTCTCGTGCGCACCTGTGTGTGTGTCTCTCTCTCTCTCTCGCACGCGTGCCTGTGTGTGTGTGTGTCTCTCTCACGCGCGCCTGTGTGTGTGTGTGTGTGTCTCTCTCTTGCACGCCTGTGTGTGTGTGTGTCTCTCTCGCTCGCGCCTGTGTGTGTGTCTCTCTTGCACGCGCGCCTGTGTGTGTGTGTCTCTCTCACGTGCGTGCGTGTGTGTGTGTCTCTCTCACACGTGTGTGTGTGTGTGTCTCTCTCACACGCGTCAGGGTTCCCACTCTTTTTAAGGAATCATTTTCCAGGACATTTCCAGGAGCTTTTTCCGGAAATTCATGACAGGATCTGGTCATACAGTCATACACTTTAGTCGCAGGCTTAACGCCATTTTAATTTCTCTTTGATTATGCAGGGACTTAGTGTCACCGATATGCTAAATTACATAAAGGCAACACCAATTAATGCACTGATGTATAATGGAGTTGTTTGACCTCCTTTTGTTACACACTGTTTTAAACTGCAAAACTCTTTTAAAGAAATAAATGCCTCTTGGATTGTGGAAAACTATCCAAACACTGACATATACTGAGCAATTCCATAATGTTCAGTATAGAGCGGTTGATCACACCATTAAATAGGCTACCATAGTGACCTAATTTCAGTAAAAGTTACTTGCATATTACATATTATGTCATTGTTTGTATCAAATAAATTTATGTACAATGTTTGTATTAAACAAAACTGCATAAAGCCAATTTATTGCCTATATCATGTGTATGATGCCTATAACACTAATATATGCAACAATTGGCACGCGACAAAACAAAGTCAGAGTTAACTTTCAACTGGTAGCTTTACTGGGAATACAGCAGCTGTAGAATTTGCATAAGTCAACGACAAAGATTATAATAAAGAACTTATCTTTGTGGGAAAAGAAGCAAAATACATCCATTTTAAATCATGATAGTCTTGCCATCAATTCCTGAGTTGAAAACTTGGTTAAACTAGAAAGAATACTAGGAACAAAGGATAAGAGCCTGAACTCCAGTATATTGGGAAAAAAACAATCTATAAGTCACTGTAGTGTAACCTATGAAAAAGGCATCTGGTGTAGGCCTAGGTTTAGAAACAATGCTGGTGTTGCTCCTTGAGGTCTGATAAACTGCATCCAGACCGATGACCTCTTTTTTTTTTTCAGCAACACTTTTACGATAGGCATTAGATTTTGTGAGCAGTGTAAAGTCCTGTTTTCTCTGCCATTGCATCTGCTTCTTCTTGCATTGCCTCAATGCTAGTGATTATTTTCTGTCTCTTTGCTGCCACTTTTGTGATTTCAGAGCGGAGCTCTTCTCTTTGCTTGTCATTTTCAGTTTCCTTTTCCTTCTTTTTTTCATCATCAAGGTATTGGACATATCGCATCCTGGCATTTCTGCAATGCTGCAAGAGGAGCTTTGGCAATACTCCATCAAATGAGCCACCAGTCAAAGAATCTTGGATTAGGCGAAGAGACATCAGAGTCCTTCCTTTCAGATTTGTAACCAGCATGTCCTTATTCACAGAGTACCCTCTTTCAACCGCTGCTTGCCCATGTGACAATGTGAACAGGTCTTTCATTGATTTCCACAGAATTGCGTACTCTGCTTTGTCACCAGCAAATCTTCCCATGAATGTGTCCAGCCGACAGGAGCTACTTCTATACCCTTGAAATTCCTCCTTATGGTGCTGCACCATTTCAGTGAGGAACATCTTGTACTCACTCAGGATTTGGTCACAGTCCTCTGCTGTATGCCATTTGGCGTTAAGAAGCAGCTGTAAGAGCTTTTCAAACATGGAGATGGCATGCCTTTCATCGCTGATCATAGTTACTGGATCTAGGCATGCCATGTGCCTTACTGCTGCATAATTCAAAGGGCATTTGTCCAGCAGTTTCTTTGCTGTTGCGGACAGGAAGGCTACACATTCTCTCCGGAATTGTTGACCCGGCAGCGGTTTTTCAAGCAGCTTCTCTGAGGCTTTCTCAAGAGCTTGTTTGGTGGCAAAGCCAAGATCCACCTCTTTCAGTGGCAAATGGAATGTTTTGTCCAGTACATCAATTTTAAACATTTGGACAGGTGTTTTGATGTTATCCAGTACCTCCCTTTTCATAAAGCATGAAATCAAACTCTTCAGAAGGGCCTGAAGGTCTTTTGCCAAAAATGGCATCATGGGGGCATTAGTCTGGAAAGTCTCAAGAAAGGGTTTCAGCTGCCTTGCCACATAGGCAAAAAACTGTAATTTTGCCTCAAAAAGGGGGTCACCAACAGCCTCTCTGACCACAGTGTATGATGTTGACGTTGGCATTTTACTCTTTGGCAGTTTCTTGTAATTGTCGACAAATATTTCAACATGTGGCCACATCTTAAGTGCTCTCTCTGCCACTGGCAAGTCCTCCACCCACCTGTGAGCACAGAATTTTAGAGGGACTGTTGATGTTTTGGTAATTTCAATAAAGTCATCCCGTCTGGCTGGTGTGTCATGAAAAAGCTGCCAAAGGGTTCTTAGTTTGTCACCTATCTTCCATCCACTTTCCTTCTCGCCTTGTTGGAAGCTTCCATGAACTGTATGAAGACCACAGGTTCCTAGGTTTATCAAGCTTCTAATATCTGGGGCCTCCTTAGACCTGTCTTCTTCAAATAATCTCAAAAATTTTTTGTTGACACTTGGTCCATCCATCAAGATTTGCAGGAGCTTGTTTGGATTAAGTGGAGAGAGGGAAACTTTAATGCTCTCAACAAGCTTCTCTGATTGTGTGTGCCCTAGAAACTGGGAGTCCAGATAATGCACAAATACCTTTTCTTCATTATCACTCCAGTACCGCACAAGCACATCCATCTGCTCGGTCTGTGTTATTTTGTTGAGGCATTCATCAAATGAAATGGTATAGCAGTTGGACTGTCTAATGTTTTTCACTAGCTTGTCTCTGAAATATGGTGCAAGGCCAAAACACATCAGATACGCTGCTTTTGTTGCACCACATGAGAATTTTTGGGCAATTTCACTTTCTGGAAACATCAGGTGAAACAATGAACCCATATCTGAACAGGAATTGAAAGAATATTTGGAAAGGGCCACTTTAATCACCCAGCGGATCTCTGCTTCTAAAACAGCTTCACTTGAAAAATTAGCTCCAATTGTGGGTGTAGCTTGAGGTGAAGTTACAGAAGTTGATGGCTGGACCTCGCTGCTTCCTTGACTCTCTGATTCTGCTGCCTGTCTGCTAGCTTCAGAATTTTGGGGGGTGGGAGATTGATTGATGAAATCAGTCATGCGTGGTCCTGTGCCTTGACTTGACATGACCCTCTTGTGTCCCTGTCCTTTGGCATGGCTTTTAACAGCAGAAATGCCCATGTTGCGTACATCAAAAGCTTTCTTGCATATCTTGCAGTATGCCTGATGTACATTATCTGTCACATGTCCTATCCAGTCCCTGAACTCAGGATTTATCTTCCATTCCTCCTTAAACGTACACCTCCTTGACATGATTCTGCTTTCCCTCACTTCTGTAATTAGAAATACATTTTCTAAATTAACCATTATAGTCTACTATTTTTCCTGCAACACTGCCTATTAGTGTCAAAAACATTAAATACAGTAATGTACAAAAATGTAGGCTAAATAGAAATACTGATCCAGTAAAGATTTTCTGTAAGCTAACTGTGGTAAACTTAATGTGAAAGCATACCCATATAATTCCTCTAGAGGGAGCTAACATTCTGTGGAATAATGGAAGCAAGCTAGAATGACAAGTTGAGCCAGGAGCTGTTAAGCGTGTTCAGTTGTGCAAATAAACGGCACAAGCCAAGTAATATTTATTGTGTGGCGATTGCTCGGCTGCAAGGATATCACACGAACCTACACAAACACACAAGAACAGGCATTTAGATGTAGGCTTCAAGTAGCCTAAGCCCTATTTGTTTTAAATGAAAGCAGTAGCTCTTAGTTTAATTCTTTTTAAGACTGTTATCATGTTCGTGCTGTTTTAGGTTTGGTTCACTGAATTTATTTGCTTAACAGTGGGACCACGTAGGCCTACAAAATGATTTTAGATTGATTAAGCAATTTCCTCCGGGATCAATAAAGTATTCTGATTCTGATTACCGTCATTAGACGATTAGCACTATGCTAACACCTAATGGGAATTGCCATTAACAGGCTAACAGAAATTAGCATCGCCAATTTACTTGACATGTTTAATATGCGACCTGGGTCCACATCAGACGGTATGAAGTAACAAAACTGTCAGTTGCACCATATGCACTGTGGTCATACTTATAGTCATGCACTCAGCAGAAATTTCAAGTGATGAACTGATGTTCTGTTGTTCTCCTGTCAGCTACTGACAAGCTAGAGCAACGAGGGTCAAAACTCAAATATAATTGCCTATACATGTCTCAGTAGGTGGAGACATTGCGCAGCAGAGGCCACGACCTAGCTCAGCTGTCATCATATCTAGACTTACGAACAGCAAGCTGTTTCAAACAGAAAAATTAAAAAGCGAAAACAGAAATAAAATTCCAGGACAAGAAAGACTATTTCCAGGACATTTGGCCATTTCGATCAGTTTCCAGGTCATTTCAATGACTGGAAAATAACCCTCAAAATTTTCAGGTTTTCCAGGACGCGTGGGAACCCTGACGCGTGTGTGTGTGTCTCTCTCGCGCGTGCCTCTGTGTGTGTGTGTGTGTCTCTTGCGCGCGCGCGCGCGCGTGTGTGTGTCTCTCTCTGTGTCTCACGCACGCATGTGTGTGTCTCTCTCGCGCACCTGTGTGTGTGTGTGTGTGTGTCTCTCTCTCTCGTGTGTGTGTGTGTCTCTCTCTCTCTCGCGCGCCTGTGTGTGTGCATCTCTCGCTCTCTCTGGCTCGCTCACTGCCCAGGGAGAGACTGAACACGTGCGGAAATCATCAGCACACACGGCTGCTTAGTGAATTATTGTTGGTGGGCGGGGCTCTGTGAGTTGGCGGGCGTCGTGCTGTCTTGCGTGCGTCTTGCTTGCCATGGACGGTTTCTGAGAAGCATGACGACTGAACCTATTTTAATTTTGAGTTTATGCGGAGGCATGCCAGTGGGAGTAAGACTGTTCAGAAATTCTTTGGGGAATGAAACTTGATCTGCGGGATCGTCTGTGACGATGGAGGCAATGCTGGTGAAAGTTACTTCGTCACTAGGGATAAGTTATAGTACTTGTTCATTACGGTGTAGCAAGTCTTCATTGGTGACGCTTAATATAGCTCGCGTACTGAGTTGTTCCGGAGTCACAGTTGAGAAGTTGATGTCGCCATATGGTTGTTGAATGGGATCAGAAATAAAAGGAAAATAATGTGAAGGTAATGGATGTGGGAGGAGTGTTAGAGTTGGCAGGCGGGGCTCTGTCGTGCGTGCCATGGTCGGCTTCTTAGTGAATTGCTGGTGGGCGGGGCTCTGTGAGTTGGCGGGCGTGGCTCTGTCTTGCGTGCGTCTTGCTTGCCATGGACTTAGTGAATTATATATATAGATGCTTAGGAATAGAGCTGCTAAAAATGATTTTGTAAATGATTAATTTATTGACTATTTTATTGATTTTTGTAATAAGTCAAATGAGCATATGAATGTGTGCTGTATTTGAATATTTATTAAATAATTTAATATACTGAATTTGAAACATGACAACACTATTATCAATAAAATATTTAAGTCAAAAGAGCCCCAAAGTAAAAAAATGGTATATTTCATTAATAATGGATTTATTAATGTAACTTGGTGTCAGCAGTCTAACTTGAAATAAGACCAAATAATTAGTCTTTTGGGTTCTTTTAGATGTCAGTTTTACAATGGATCCACTCTAATTCATTTCAGGTATTTTTTTAAAAATCATCTTAAAATTATGATAGATACTAGTCAGACATCATGAATATACTGTAGGTGCTAGGCATATCAGGCATAAAGCAGCTAAATAATGTTAATAAAGTATAAATGATACCAAAGAAAATCAAATTGCAGGAGATGACAAATCATTTGTTTTGAAGAGAAGTTTGAAGTAAAAAAACAATAGTTTATAACTCTGCCAACATAGAACATTAAATAATTAAAAGTTAAACTTTCCAGTAACAGTCAATTTTTGTTCTGCTGCGCTGTTGCATGTTATTGCCATCATCACATTTAAACATTTAATTATTATTTAGTGTAAATCGATTAATTAATTTTAAATTTTAAATTAATTAAATGCTTTGAGCATGGGAAATGTGCTATGTATTATTAATATTCTTACGTTCATCTGCAATTTTTCTCTTTTTCAAAAGCAAACTGCTAGATGTATTAACTAGTAGGTTTCCACATGCATGTTGCTCTTCTAGGGCGCTGTAGTCCATGCAGAAACATGGAAAGAGCCAGGGCCATTTTAATTAAGACATGCTTATTTTCATATGTTTTCATATTAAAACCTGGATTTTGCTGAGCTGTATGGTCTGTACATTTAGCAATCTAAACTGCAGTGTAAACTGTGTCTATTAAAAAAGTCCATTTCCCAGCAGCACCAGTTCCCCAGCGAATGGACAGGTGCATGTTGCTGTGCCACAAACTCTCTTCCAGTTTCAATGAACTACACCAAATTAAAAAAATACATCTTACTGATTCAGCCTGATCACTTATTGAATGTGATCTATTTACAATTTAATGACTGTTCAATTTTGACAACTACCAATACAGTATATAGGTTTATTTTCATTCACAAGATGGCAGTTAAAGAGTTACAAGTTGCTAGCCCTGGCATTAATATCAGGCTAAGGCTGAACTATAGTTGAAAAGCTAAGTAGGGTGTAAGTGGGCTACTTATGTTATTGTTGTCTTGTCCTGTGCTATACTACTAGCGTGCTTCCTCTTTGGGTGTTCATGCATTGAGCTAGTGCTATTGTTGAACATATTCTGTTTTCACATAATGAACAATCAACCACTTTCTCTGATCTTTGGGTGAAATGCTCTCAACACAGTGGATAATTTTGTCTGATATTTGGGGGAATCTTTTTCAGGTGAATGTGGTTGCAGCTGCTGCTATGATTAGCACACTCAAAAACAGTACAGAAAGGTATAGTGCAGCATGGGGGAGGTGCAGGGATAACTCAATTAAGAAAATACAATTAAAATATTTTTTTTGTCAATTACATTGATTAATTGCAGCAGCTCTATATAGGGATAATACATCCAAAGAGTGGAATTCAAAAAGAGTTGGTGTTCAGAATGAAATATTAACAGGCTCTAGTTAAACTGTATTGCACTTTCTACATAAACTCTTTACATGCATGTTTATCTCTAACATTGCAGAACAACCAGTTAGCCCTTTTAAAGCTTTTGTTGTTACTGAGGACAGGCAGTATGCCAACAAATGGACACCACTGTACTGAATTTGAACAGAGATGTGTTATGACTTACCACCAAAAGAAGAAGGAAACCACTGTAAACAAAACTTAGTGACACAAAGAAATCAGTTTTATATAAATAAGTCAAGAAAATTATTACACTGAAAGCAAATAAAATTAAAAAAGAAAAAATACAATGACTGAATTATAAGAAAAAAATACAAAACGAATGATACATTTCAAAAGAGGTCAAAATTAAAGGAGGAGAACAATATAAGAAAAATACCAAAATTAATCAGGGTTGAAATAAAAAAAAGTAATACTAAACACTAAAGTCAAAAATTCTGAGGTATAAATGTAGATGTGGAAATAACACAGACACTCTGAAATCCACAATTCAAAAACTGATAGCAATCCAAAAGTAAAAAATCCAGAGAAGCAAATAACAAAATACCCAAAAAAACTCCAAACCCTTTACTACAAAACATGAGTCCAAAAGGGACCATTGACACAATTAACTGATTAGCTACAGTAAATAATGTCACTCTACTGAAAGAAATGCAGATAAAGGTGTTATAGTACTTATCTTCTCTGTAGCATGACATTATTACAGAACCTCAGAACTATTACCTAATTAGGTTTCTCAACCACAACTTGATTGAAAGACAGCAAGCAAGACACTGAACTAACGCACGACACTAAAGTAAACCAATTATCCAACATTAAACCAAAACAAAACATTATAAAAATCAAAATACAAAGAAAACAAAAAGGGAAAGTTCTACGTCCAAATATAACAAGATGTTATTTGGAAGTGGCAGCTATGTGTTATGATAGATCCTACGCATGAAAAATCTCACAAACTCCCAAATACGCCCACAAGAGGGGAAAATATCATTAACCCCTGACCAATTACAAAAAAGGAAAATTGAATAAATAAAAAATATAATCCTTTTGAATTTACTGTATTTGTACAAAGAGTTTCTGTGGCACAAAAATAAACTGAGGAGCACAAGACAAAAAGAACAGACAGCAATCCCAAAAGCAAACACAGTCCCAATACACAAATATATGAGTGATCAAAAGGCATACCAAGATGTCAGAAAAATCTAGTAATTCACAATAGGCACAGAATAATTGAAAACAGAAAGTCACCAACATCACAAACACATTCATAATGTTTTGCAAAGGACTGTGGGTTTTCCTCAGCCTTTATTAAGCTGAAGGTGCTCTTTTGCAGTTATGGGCAGGTGGCCCTGTCTCTTAGAGAACTACCCAAGAGTTTCACAGAACATAACAAATAAAAAAAAAGACATTAAAGAGAGATTTGAAGCCCAGTCACGTGGAAATCCTGGCTGAAACATGCCAATATGAAGTTGATTTTGCTTTAATGCTGGTCAGTATAGTCATGGTTTAGACAGGGTTCTTTCCCTGGTTCAAGTGTTTTTCCGATTGTTTACATTTTTGTTGTTTTCAAATATTATTTTTTATATTTGTTATTATTTTTGGTTTTATTCTGTCTGTATCTTATTTGATTAAGATGGTGTTATTCATGTATTAAATATCAGTTCTGTATTATGTTAGGATTTCATATATTAGTTTTCTTTCTTCTTCGCCTACTCTCCTTTACGTAGAACCTAAGGAGGCAGGGACACCTAATTATGCAGTTGCATTAGCCCCAGCGGGGTTTATAACAAAGCAGCTTCAGCATTGCATTTTTGATTCCTGTTTTTGATTTGTGCATCTTTTGTTACTTAGAGTTCTGTTTGAACCCTACTTTGTTAATAGGATAAATTCTTTGAGTTTGTCATTCTTTGGATTTGTTTGGTTTTAGGAAAAACCTGTTTCTATTTTTTTTCTTTTTTTTTGTCCTGTGTTGCCTTTTTTGTGCTTCTTTCTGAATCCTAACAAATTCAAAATACAATGAGGACTGATTGATGTCATTTATGTTAGGTAGAATGCCTAGAGGGGGCTGGGTGGTCTCATGGCCTGGAACCCCTGCAGATTTTATTTTTTCTCCAGCCGTCTGGAGTTTTTTTTGTTTTTTCTGTCCTCCCTGGCCATCGGACCTTACTTTTATTCTATGTTAATTAGTGTTCTCTTATTTTAATTCTTATTTTGTCTTTTTTTCTCTTTCTTCATCATGTAAAGCACTTTGAGCTACATTATCTGTATTAAAATGTGCTATATAAATAAATGTTGTTGTTGTTATTTATCTTTTGCTAAGTCTTAACCTGAAACAAAGATAATCATAATTTTAGTCTCTTTTTGAAAACTATAACTTAGTATTTGATAGAAATCAAATGAGTTTTACTATTTGCACATTGTTAACATTATTCTTTTAATTTTTTTCCTTGAGTTAGTGCAAATTTGAAAATATTTTCCTAGAAAGTAACATCATACGTGTTTGAGCCAGCTTGCTACAGTTAAAAATGAAGAATCTGAAGAGCATACAGTACAGTTGCTTCACTCTGTCTTTGCTGCTATGTAACTATGCAGCAATCTCATCAAATGCACATTGAATTCGAAGCCTGAAACTACAAACTACAAATGAATCTATACATATAAAATGCTAATGTCTCTCCATCTGTCACGCAAGTACTTGTAAACTAATAGAGCTTGAACCTTGATCTTGATCTTAATTGAAAGATTATGACCTGATATGTTCTGAAAATTTTAAAAATGAGGTAGTGGCAACATGGTGGGCACAAAGGTTTATTATTAAAGCATGGTCCCCGTAAGCCCATCTATTGATAATCCACAAGCACACAGTGCATACGTGTTCAGAATTTATAATCAAGAGTAAGTTGTTATATTTGTTTATATCTAGCCTTTAGTAGGATTTTATTTTTGGGCCGTAGGTCTGTGTATTTAACTAGTTGTATACTGTTTATCTTGGCAGTCACTTGAACCAAGAATGACAGTCATTAAATTAGTACAGTATGCGTAACCTTAGATGGCACATAAGTCTTATCCCTGTAGCCACTGTCTGACATTTATCTATATATATAATTCACTAAGCCGCCGACAAGTAGCCACCCATGGAAAGCACGCCGGAAGGGGCGTGGATTCACTAAACCGCCGACAAGTAAGACGCCAATGGCGCATGCAGGAAGGATCCACGCCCACCAACTCTTAGACCATTGGATACGACAAAAACTCGCAGAGCCACGCCCACCAACTCGGACGCGACGCCTCGGAAAACATGCCGTCATTTCTGTTTGTCTGTGCCACAGTCCACTTGCAGCTCTGGGCCACGTTGACTTTTCATTAGTCAACCTCAGTGGAACCTTGGTTCACACAGAGGCGGCGCCAGAGAGCGACAGAGGCACACACACAGGCAGCGCGAGAGAGAGAGCCACGCACACACAGGCAGCACCAGAGAGAGACAGAGGTACACACACAGGCAGTGCGAGAGAGAGAGCCGCGCACACACACAGGCAGCGCCAGAGAGACACAGAGGCATACACACAGGCAGCGCGAGAGAGAGAGCCGCGTACACACACAGGCAGCACCAGAGAGAGACAGAGGCACTCACAGGCAGCCCGAGAGAGAGACAGAGGCACACACGCAGGCAGTGCGAGAGAGAGAGCCGCGTACACACACAGGCAGCACCAGAGAGAGACAGAGGCACTCACAGGCAGCCCGAGAGAGAGACAGAGGCACACACACAGGCAGTGCGAGAGAGAGAGCCGCGCACACACACAGGCAGCACCAGAGAGACACAGACGCATACACACAGGCAGCACGAGAGAGAGACAGAGACACTCACAGGCAGCACCAGAGAGAGACAGAGGCACTCACAGGAAGCCCGAGAGAGAGACAGAGGCACACACACAGGCAGTGCGAGAGAGAGAGCCGCGCAATCCTTTAAAACTGAGGTTAAAACACAATGAAGGAAGCAGTCTTTAAAAACCAATAAGTCCTGTGTCTCTTTTTCATTAGCATCTCACCTGTTTCACTGATGCAGGCCCTGCAACAGTCGAGACGCTCTCTCACCATCTGACCTTCTCTGTGCCTGACTCCACTACTGTCAGTCGCTTGATTAAAAATGGCCTTTTGAAGGGGAGCTATGGACCCGCTGTATCACAGGAACACATTGCCTTCGAGCCTGCTCTCGCTCACTCTAACGTACCAGCTTTCTCTCTTTCTCCTCACTCGCTCGCACACTGCACAGGGGAGAAATGCCCGCAGCACGACTCCACCCGGAAACCATTTCAGCCACACTTCCACGCCCCTTGCTACACTGTGAGTGCGATGATTATTTATTTAAAAATGGCCTTTTGAAGGGGAGCTGTGGACCCGCTATACCACAGGATCACCTGTGACATTGCCTTCACATTGTTTTCCTTTTATTTATGATCCCGTCGAGCAGATCAGACACCCAGGCAAACAACACTGAATAATCAATAGCTGCAACCACTTTGCCCACCCCAACTCCTCACCTGAGTCAGTTTCGTCTGTGTTCGGCAGTGTTTCCCAAACTCGGTCCTGGTGAGCCCCTGTGGATGCAGGGTTTTGTTCCAACCAGATTCCTAATCATTAATGCCGGTGAAACTCATCCGGGATAAGTCGGTTTTTCAAACGCAGCCGTGTAGCAGATTAGTCTAGCAGACTAGCTGGATGTAATAATCCGAAATGAATGCGCGCCCTTGCACTGAGTGAAAAGCCAATGTATATTGAGTCTAAAAAACATGATCAGCAAGTTTTTGATAGGCTGCAACAAAATGATGAAAGAACGGGCGCATTTTTTTCACACAAGCTGGGTGGGTGAATGTTAGTTAATTAATTAGTTACTCGAAGGATTTCAAGATTTAATATGCACAAGCGGTAACACTGTAAAAGCAGCCCAAACCAGAAAAGATGGCTGGCAAAAAGTGGCTGACAAATTAAATGCATGTGTATTGTACTTACTGAAAGCAGCGTTACGGATTTTGCATATGTTCATTTTTTTCCCTCTGCTTAAAAAACATTAAAAAAGCGGCATGATTATGCGGCGTATACTACGCCGCGGGTTGGTATGCAGTGTGTAAAACAGTTTGTTTGTCGTGGATAATTTGCCTTTTACTTTAACACAAAGACAATTTCCTGTTAGATTTGCCTTTGCGATGACAATTAATAATGCACAGGGCCAAACTTTCAAAAACATGGGTAGCGGGTCATACGCTCGCACTGATTACGTCCCTGCCCTTTGTACACCGTAGCCCCACCACCCCCGGTACTACCACGGTTGGGTGACTTGGTGGATTATATATAGAAAAGCAGCCAAAACCACAAACAACAATGAAAAGTCTACGAGACTCACAGGTGCATGTGGACTGTGCAAAGAGGAAAACGACTCAGGTGACGAGTTGAGGGTGGGCACATGAAATGTTACTTTTCTTGGTGATTTATTACATTACCGATTTTTCAAATGTTAATTTTCTCCCTGTGCTTAAAAATCATTAAAAAAGCGGCCTGATTATGCGGCGTATGGTACGCCGCGGGTTGGCTAGTATTTGATATTTTGTTATAGTTTTTCTTTATTATTTGTCATTTCTCTGCTTTTCTCTGCATTACGATGCTATGTGTGACATCACAGCATCCCCTTTACAACAGCTCCTCCCATTCATTCAGTGGCTGCTTTGTGTCTACCTCATAATAGTGGTCATTCTCGATATGAAGTGCCACTTGATGAATCATTACAGACAAACAACAATTAGTTGTACTAATGAAGTGTTAAAAAGAGGTATCAAATACAAGAAAATACATTTGTTTAATGGAGAATCTTGCACATGATGTTTAACATTTGGCATGCATATCTGTCCCTTCTACAGTATTTGGAATATTAATCAGAAGGCTAAAAAAAACATAATTATCAAAAGATATTTAATTTTTTTTATGAAACAATATATCAATAGCATAATATCTCCTGGTAGTTTAATGTTTGGTTTAAACTGTTGCTCTCAGCACACTTTAGAAATATTGATTTTATATCAGATCAATGTATATGAATTTAACATTATTATTCTTTGTTAAAAAACATCAGTATCAAAAGGGTTATTTCTAAATGAGATCACATATAGAAAGGAATTTATCAGTATTAACTTGGACTAAGAATGTCTGTTTGTAAACATTTTAATTTTTTTTTTTTTTCAGAACAAGACACTCTTGACCACAATGCTTTAAGGGTAATTATTTCTGAGACTGAAAGCATTGGCATTTCAATAGACTGCACTCTTTAATGTTACTCCATTCTTAAGAGTGTAAAAAGCTGATGTTGGTTTCGTCCGTTTATAGGAGATGGACGTCTGAAGCAGAGCTCCGCTAGCAGCGGCTTTATTTTCCCACGTATTTCATATTATTTAGAGGTATCTTGTATTTAACCCGACCAAGGAACTTCCACTACAATATACAAGCATGAGTAACAAGAAGAAAAGTCAGAAAGAACCAGAAAAGAAACTTAAAGCTGCATCAAAGTCCGGACAGACTTCCGGACTGAGTGCAAGTGTAAGGTATGGCCTCACGGAGACTGACCTGGAACAGGCAGACGAGTGCGCAGAATTCCTGGGACCCCGCTCCATTGTATCGTCTCCAGTCGAGAGTGAAAATGGGAGCGAAGGCGCAAGTGATATAGGTCGCGATGGATCGCCGATTTCTGAGGATCATTCGAGACTAGAAAGGGCTCTGCAGGACGTGCTCTCATCTACTCATCGCGAGCCTGTAACAGGAGCTGCATTTTCACTTGCGGAGCACGAAAGCCGAAGCGAACTGTCCGAACTGAAAGAGATGATCGCTACACAGAAAGAGATGATCGCTACACAGTCCACTGCCATGGTTACGGCCATGAAGGAGCTTAAGAAAGATAACACAAATGATCTTAAGAAGGTGGCCATTGAGCTCAAGAAGGATAACAAAGATAAGGAAACGCGTTTATTTAAACGTTTTGACGTGAACTTTAAAGCTATGTTGGAGAAATTAGTGGAACACATTGAAGAAACTAATTCCAAACTGAAAAGGCTTGATGATCATATTAATGACGTTTCAGATCAGCTGGAAGACGTTAAGCAGGGACTCACGGCTCGAGTGGAAACAGCGGAACAACTGGCATCTAACGCCGATGAAAAAAGCCACAGCTGCAAACTCGGAATGCAAAAAACTTGGAGACAGACTTGCAGCCCTGGAGGATGGGTGCAGAAGAAATAATATAAGAATTGAGGGTATACCTGAGAAACGAGAAAGCTCAAGCCCAGTGAAATTTGCAGTAGAATTACTGTCTAAAATAATTGGAGATGACTTTAAACTCGACATTGAGATAGCCACGGCTTATCGCACAAAGATACCAAGCGCCTTTAAACCTAGGTCTTTTATTGTCCGCTTCGAGCGACTAAGATGTAAGCTTGATGTGATGGCACTTCTCAGACACAAGCAAGAGATTATATTCGAAAATAATCTTATTCGTATTTTTCCCGACTTCTCACCATCAACAGGTGCAAAACGCAGATCCTACATCGACATTAAAAGGATGCTACGGAAAGCCGATATCAAATACAGCCTCTTGTATCCTGCCAAACTGAAAGTGGAAGTTCAAGATCGACATTATATTTTCTTCAGCAAAGAAGAAGCTGAAAAAGAACTAAAGAAGCTGTTTCCGACACTTTTTTGAAAGTTAATAAAGAGCCGTATTCTATCAAGGCACGGGAAGGACCTATGATCTGATCTCTGGATCCATGTTTAAAGAGACTGGTATTATAATTATACATCCCTTATTTTCTTTTTTTTTTTTTTTTTTTTTTTTTTTTCTGGACTTTATATGTTATATGTTTATGTTTTAATCAGAGTTATACAGTTATAGACGTGAGTGTGAAAATGTGGAAGTGATTAAAGTAGGATTCGTTTTATTTTTTTATTTATTTATTTTTTTTTTTATTTTACTATACCTTAAAGTAGACTGTTTAACTTCATACCCTTGGTTTATTGCTTGTTCTACTATTTATACAATTACCATTATACTACTACAGTAGGAATTACCAGGTTTATCCTAGACTAGTTTTTAAAATCATTCCCAGGGTTGTTTTTTTTTTCCTTTTTTTTTTTTTAATCTTAATATCTTAACTTAAAAGCGCTGAAGATTATTTCAAGCTTAAATATTGTTAATGAGAACATTTTCGGCAGATAGTATTAAGAATTTAACTGCAAAAGATATCTCTGTTTTAATTCTGTAACGCCGCTGCAGGGTGGGGTTTGTTTTGTTTTGGACGTGCTCTGTCTCTTCGTATGTCAGAGGACTGGAACATCGTGAAGTGGGATCTAGCCTCATGTGGGGAGGCAAAATGGGGGGGGTGGGGGGATAAAGGGGGAGAGAAGGAGAGCAGGTTATATCTAATCTATTCTTGTAATTCTTATAATTATAAATATCAATGCAACAATAGGCTAAAATGCAATAACTCATGGGGAATCTTGAAACTAAGATTAAAACTGCCATATTACCAATTAAAACTATAAATGACATTAAAAACTCAGAATCATTGTCTCCATGATGGGACAGTTAACTTTGTGAGCTGGAATGTTAAAGGCCTGAATCACGAATTAAAGAGAAAGAAAGTATGCTCTCACCTAACAGGCTTAAACGCTAAAATAGTATTTCTACAGGAGACCCACTTACTAACCAAGGATCAGTTCAGATTACAAAAAGACTGGAATGGCCAAATGTTCCATTCTAGCTTTATAAAGAAAACTAGAGGGGTGGGAATTCTCATACATAGAACAGTTCCATTTGTAGCATCAGAGGTAGTGTCGGACCCTGAAGGGAGATATGTGATGGTCATGGGCAACTTATATAACAGTAAAATGATTTTGATAAATGTTTATGCACCCAATGTTGATGATAAGGAATTCATGCAAAATCTATTTGCATCCATTCCCAATGTTAACACTCATAAAATTATAATGGCTGGGGACTTTAATTGTGTTTTAAATCCACTCTTAGATAGGACTCCTGTGACAGGGGGGACGACATCTAATACTGCAAAGATAATTACACAGTTTTTAAATGATCACAACTTATCAGACCCCTGGAGGTTTCTTAACCCAAACTCAAGAACATATTCGTTCTACTCACCAGTGCATTATAGCTACTCAAGAATTGATTATTTTTTTATAGATAATAATTTCCTGCCTACAATTAAATCATGCAAATATGACACAATTGTTATCTCTGACCATGCCCCTCTAGTCTTGGAGCTAAAATCATTAAGCCCCTCACACTCACCTCGCAGATGGCGTCTTAACCCTCTTTTATTGGCAGACGAGAACTGCACAGAATTTATATCCAAACAAATCAACTTCTTCCTAGAGACAAACACCTCCACAGAGGTTTCTGCAGGAACACTCTGGGAAACTCTAAAGGCCTTCTTAAGAGGCCAGATTATTTCATATCTTTCCCATAGAAATAAATTAGAAACCAAGAAAGTGTCAGAGCTAAGAAATGAAATTACTAGAATAGATGAAGAACAAGCCAGGCGTCCAAGTGAAGCTCTTCACAGGAAAAGGCAGGCCCTGCATACAGAACTTAACATCTTAACAACTAAAGAAACTGAACAACTTATTTATAAGTCTAGACAGCATTACTATGAACACGGAGAAAAAGCTAATAAGCTTTTAGCTCAACAAATTCATAAACAAGAAGTTCACAATGCAATACCAGTAATCACCAACAAGAATGGAGAAGAAATCATCGACCATAATAAAATAATGCACACATTTAGAGATTACTATAAGTCTTTATATTCCACTGAGCCCAAAGAAGACAACACGCAATCTAATGCATTTCTGGATAATTCACAAATACCACAAATAGATGCTTTAAGTGCTGAGGAACTGGATAAACCTCTAACGCTAACAGAATTACTAGACGCTATAAAGTCACTACAAAGCGGGAAATCATCAGGCCCTGATGGTTACCCCGTAGAGTTTTATAAGAAATTCTCCACTCAGCTAGCTCCACTCTTATTGGCAACATTTACAGAAGCTAAAGACCACCAAATACTACCTCAAACATTTCGACAAGCATTAATCACCGTCTTTCCTAAACAAAATAAGGACTTGTTACAATGTGCATCATATAGACCAATTTCACTCCTGAATAATGATGTTAAGATACTCTCAAAAATCCTAGCTAGAAGGATGGAGAAAGTGCTGCCCTCGGTAATATCACAAGATCAAACTGGATTTATTAAAGGCCGACATCTATCTTCAAATCTCCGACGCTTGTTTAATGTTATATATTCACCAGCAAAATCAAACACCCCAGAGATATTACTATCATTAGACGCAGAAGAGGCATTTGACATGATCGAATGGAATTACCTTTTCACTGCATTGGAGAAATTTGGGTTTGGCCCGAATATTTGTGCTTGGATCAAACTACTGTATACCAGTCCAGAAGCTTCAGTTTGTATTAATAACATTTGCTCAGACTACTTTAAACTAGAACGTGGTACCAGACAAGGATGTCCCTTGTCGCCACTGTTGTTTGCAATCGCTATTGAACCACTGGCGGTTCACTGCCGAAATTCTTATCAGATAAAGGGGATTGTCAGAGAAGGACTGGAACAGAAAATTTCTCTATATGCAGATGATATGGTCTTATATATATCGGACCCAGAAAACACTGTCCCTGTTGTTTTAACAGCACTAACAGAATTTCAAAAGATATCTGGTCTTAGAATTAATCTGAATAAAAGTATACTCTTTCCAGTGAATTCACAAGCATATAATATTAGATTAGACACCCTACCTTTTACCATAGCAGATCAGTTTAAATACCTAGGGGTAAATATCACAAGTAAACATAAAGCTCTTTATCAACAAAATTTTGGTGTCTGTATGGAAAAAATTAAGCAAGACTTGCATAGATGGTCAACTCTTCATCTCACTCTAGCCGGAAGAATTAACATTGTTAAGATGAATATCCTTCCTAAACTTCTCTTTTTATTTCAAAACATTTCAATATATATCAATAAATCGTTTTTTAAACAGTTAGATTCAATAATAACCTCATTCATTTGGAACTCAAAACACCCACGTATCCAAAGAGCGACCCTACAAAGGCCTCAGGCAGAAGGTGGCATGGCTTTACCTAATTTTCAGTTTTATTACTGGGCAGCAAACATACAAGCCATAAAAACCTGGACACAAATAAATGAACATACACAGGCTTGGTCCGCAATAGAAGTAAAATCCTGTAGTACTTCTTTATATTCCCTGCTCTGCTCTCCAATAAATGAAAGTTATCGCAAATATACTAATAACCCAATTGTGCTTTACTCACTCAGAATATGGAACCAAATTAGGAAGCATTTTAAGATGGAAAATCTTTTATCAGTGGCATCTCTGCAAGAGAACCACCTCTTTCAACCTTCGCAGGTATATCCAGTTTTTAATACCTGGAAAAGTTTTGGGATTAAAATGCTCAGAGATCTTTATATAGACAACATATTTACATCTTTTGAACAATTACGTTCAAAATTTATCCTCCCAGCTACACATTTCTTTTACTATCTTCAAATTAGAAATTTTGTTAAACAGAAATTGCCCGATTTCCCCCACCTTGCACCCTCCACAATGCTGGAAAAAATACTGCTCAATTCCGAGGAAACAAACACTATTTCCGCAATATATAAAATCTTATTAGAGTCCCTACCTTTCAAAGATCCAAGAGGACATTGGGAAGAAGATCTCTTAATCAATATATCAGAAAAGGAGTGGAAGGTAGCAAAGCAGAGAATTCACTCGAGTTCTATATGCGCAAAGCATAGAATTATTCAACTAAAAATTATATATCGAGCTCATCTGTCTCGCTTAAAACTGTCCAAAATGTTTCCAGGCCAGGATCCAACCTGCGAGCGCTGCAACCAAGCTCCTGCCTCACTGGGTCACATGTTCTGGGCTTGCACCAAACTAACATCATTTTGGACAAAAATTTTTAAGTGCCTCTCAGACAGCCTTAGTATCACAATCCCTCCTAACCCACTAACAGCTGTGTTTGGTGTCCTTCCAGATGGACTGGAATTGGAGAAGGACAAACAAACGGTGATTGCATTCACTACACTCTTGGCACGCAGACTTATTTTGTTAAATTGGAAGAATCCTAATTCTCCTCTTATAAGTCAGTGGGAAACCGATGTTTTATATTATTTGAAATTGGAAAAAATCAAATTTTCAGTTAGAGGATCTGTACAAAATTTTTTCAAAACATGGCAGGATTTAATCAATATTATTTTAGAATAAGAGAATTAACTATTATTGCATTTAACTCCCTTCTCCATCTCTTATTTATATAGATATTTACTTCTCCCCTTCTTTTGTCTAATGTTGCCTTATTAAAAAGCTTAAAGCAATTTTCCTTTAGCTAAGCTCTCCTTCTCAGGGGTGGGGTTTGATTTGTCTTCAAATTTGTTGGGTTATAAATTGATCTGTTTGTATGGAATGATTACAATGAAAATTAATAAAATAAAAATATTAAAAAAAAAAAAGTAAAAAAAAAAAAAAAGAGTGTAAAAAGCTTTAAAGGATTCTTCCAGGGCTTGCTGTTTCTTTAAAAGGATATGTTAAATACTGCTTTGCCTCTTTCTAGATGTTTCTTTATTTGCTTGCATATATTGTATATATACAGTAGCAAATGTTGACTTTAGATTGACTTCGCAATGTAACCATAGCTCATATCAAAGATACTATGTTGTTATTTGCCTTTTATAAATATCAGTAGATGCTAAAAACAAGAAAAATGCATCTACAAGGTCTAGACGTATGAAAGCACACAGCCATGAAACTCCTCTTTTTGTTAACAAAGGTGTAGCAGGCATAAAGAGTCACCTAGTAGGGATGACGTTTTCTGCTTGTAAGCCTTTAACATACTGGATTGAAGGTGGGTATCTTCTTGTCTTAGAACTCTAGCAGTACACAAGCAGTTCTTTGAACTACAAGGGCTAAAAGGCCACTTTTCACCAATTATAACATTTGTTAAATACACAGACCAATTTCAATGCATGTCTTCTTCTTCTTCTTTCGGCTGCTCCCGTTAGGGGTTGCCACAGTGGATCATCTTCTTCCATATCTTTCTGTCCTCTACTGTACATCTTGCTCTGTTACACCCATCACCTGCATGTCCTCTCTCACCACATCCATAAACCTTCGCTTAGGCCTTCCTTATTTCCTCTTCCCTGGCAGCTCTATCCTTAGCATCCTCCTCCCAATATACCCAGCATCTCTCCTCTGCACATGTCCAAACCAACGCAATCTCGCCTCTCTGACTTTGTCTCCCAACCGTCCAACTTGAGATGACCCTCTAATGTACTCATTTCTAATCCTATCCATCCTCGTGACACTCAGTGCAAATCTTAGCATCTTTAACTCTGCTACCTCCAGCTCTGTCTCCTGGTTTCTGGTCAGTGCCACCGTCTCCAACCCATATAACATAGCTGGTCTCACTACCGTCCTGTAGACCTTCCCTTTCACTCTTGCTGATACTCGTCTGCCACAAATTACTCCTGACACTCTTCTCCACCCATTCCACCCTGCCTGCACTCTCTTTTTCACCTCTCTTCCACAATCCCCATTACTCTGTACTGTTGATCCCAAGTATTTAAACTCATCCACCTTCGCCAACTCTACTCCCTGCATCCTCACCATTCCACTGACCTCCCTCTCATTTACACACGTATTCTGTCTTATTCCTACTGACCCTGTCTAATTCTGTTTTGTTCTTACTGACCTTCATTCCTCTCTCCTCTCAAGAGCATATATCCACCTCTCCAGGGTCTCCTCAACCTGCTCCCTACTATCGCTACAGATCACAATGTCATCAGTAAACATCATAGCCCCAGGACTCCTGTCTAATCACGTCTGTCAACCTGTCCATTACCATTGCAAATAAGAAAGGGCTCAGAGCCGATCCCTGATGTAATCCCACCTCTAACTTGAATGCATCCGTCACTCGTACTGCAGACCTCACCACTGTCACACTTCCCTCGTACATATCCTGTACAACTCTTACATACTCTCTGCCACTCCCGACTCCCTCATACACTACCACAGCTCCTCTCGAGGCATCCTGTCATATGCTTTCTCCAGGTCCACAAAGACGCAATGCAACTCCTTTTGGCCTTCTCTAAACTTCTCCATCAACATCCTCAGAGCAAACATTGTATCTGTGGTGCTCTTTCTTGGCATGAAACCATACTGCTGCTCACTAATCATCACCTCACTTCTTAACCTAGCTTCCACTACTCTTTCCCATAACTTCATGCTGTGGCTCATCAATTTTATTCCCCTGTGGTTACTGCAGTCCTGCACATCTCCCTTATTCTTAAATATCAGCACCAGTACACTTCTTCTCCACTCCTCAGGCATCCTCTCACTTTTCAAGATTCCATTAAACAATCTGGTTAAAAACTCAAGAGCCATCTCTTCTAAACACCTCCATGCTTCCATAGGTATGTCATCTGGACCAATGGCCTTTCCATTTTTCATCCTCTTCATAGCTATCCTTAATCCTCCTTTCTAATCCGTTGCACTTCCTGATTCACTATCTCCACATCATTCAGCCTCTTCTCTCTCTCATTCTCTTCATTCATCAGCCTCTCAAAGTACTCTTTCCATCTGCTCAACACATTCTCCTCGCTTTTGAGTATGTTTCCATCTTTATCCTTTATCACCCTAACCTGCTGCACATCTTTCCCAGCAAGGTCCCTCTGTCTAGCCAATCGGTACAGGTCCTTTTCTCCCTCCTTAGTGTCCAACCTCTCATACAACTCATCATATGCCTTTTCTTTAGCCTTCACCACCTCTCTCTTCACCTTGTGCCTTATCTCCTTGTACACTTGTCTACTTTTTGCATCTCTCTGACTATCTCACTTCTTCTTTGCCATCCTCTTCCTCTGTATACTCTCCTGTATTTCCTCATTCCAGTTCCACTCTCTTTACTTTCCTCCTCTCCTCCTGCCTTTGGACACGTCTCTCTCTCCCCCCCCCCCCCTTCCCTTCGGCCAACAGTAGCCCAATTTCCGCCAGCACCCTGTTGGCTAACAGTGCTGGTGGCGGTCGTTGTTAACCCGGGGTTCGACCGATCCGGTATGGAAATTTGTATTGTTGTCTGTATATTGATTTGGCAAAATTTTACACTGGATACCCTTCCTGACATAATCCTCCCCATTTATCCGGGCTTGGGACCGGCACAAAGAAACAAATTTCAATGCATGTATCATACTCAATTTACATTTTACTATAGGATTTTTTTTTAAATAATGCTGAAAAAAACTAAGGCAAGGAAATTTGCAAACCAAAATACCACTTTCTCTATGATTTTTTAAGTCTTTTTTTAATAAATAATTAAAACACAATGACACATACTGTATGATATTTTAAGTGTTTGGTAATTTCCCGATTCCATTTTCACTTAGACAAATTATTATAAATATGTATATAAAAGTATCTGTAAAGGATATTTTTATCATATTGTTTCTCAAATTTAGTCTCAAATGGAACATACTGTATAATGTAACCAAGTGGTAAACCTTAAGGAGAATCCAAAAACATTTCCAAATAATTGACAAATGCAATAATACTAAATAAATACAATAACTGTAAACTTAACGTTATTAAAGAAATGACCTTTGGATAACTTACTGAATACCCTATGTTTGCGTCATATCTTGCAGTATTTAATTCAGGTTGAGCTTAGCTAAGCTGGGACAAATCAAAGAAGACACATCACTACAGACCTCAAAGTTTCTAACATAAATGGCTTTTCAAGCCATTTGGATAAATTAAGATGGGCATAGCCCAAGATATACTTATGACCAAAAGAGATGGGGTTTAAATAAAAAAAAAACAAAAGAGAGCACCCATGGGCAGGTCCCATCTCAGTCAAATCAGTGGAAACAGCTCAGATTCTATGTTGTACATTCTTTACACGGTTTGGATCACCATTTTTCCCCATTTCCGAGTTTGCCATAGGTAGCCAATGCTCTCAACACCATAACTTGAAGGATCATCATCCACAACAACCTCTTCAGTCTGCCAGTGCCTCAAAAGTAGGAGGGCCAATAAAAATACAACTATCCTTCTCTAAAGGGCACAAAACATTAAATAGTCATGTCAATGAAACAACACTATAAATATTTTCAAAATCAAATAAGCATTTTTCTTTATGTCCAGGGCATCATCAGATCTGATCATACAAAACAGCAAACAAATTCTAAATCCAATTCAGATCTGACAATACTCATACACTTGGGGCGGTAGGCTGTTGCAATATTGAAACAAATAATTTTTAAATATTATATTGTATATATAAACACCTAGTACAAACTTGGAGTAAATGCCATGTGTCATATGAGATTATAACTGTTGTATTAGTAATGATAATTTGTTAGATGGCATGTTAGGCTGTCCTATTTTGTGATGTAATGATGCTCAAAGAGCTGCAAGATTGAAGCCCCCTTACATCAGTCTGTTATTGGGTGCGTACACAAACACAATCACAAATACAGAGTTACAAAATGGCAATCTGTATGACACTGATGATATTTTATTCTGTTACCTAGAACTGTAGTCTCATATTTGATTTTTTTATAACAGCTCCCATCCCATTTCAGCTATAATGTCATTTCATTTCCTTCAGTATTCTGCTTTATGTATGCAGTTTAAATTTGCTTTTGGTGTTTAATTTATTTATTTTGAAATGCAATACTGTTTTCTTTAAGGTAATGTACTCTATGAAGGATGCTACATAAAATAAAGACTGATTTTTATGGCATATATTTCGACTATGGAAGGAAACTGGACTTCCAAGAGGAAACATTTACGGATACGGATAAATAACACTAGCTCCACATTCCAGATGGAAATTAAACCATGGCCAAGTGCTGTCAGGCTGCAATGACATGCCAAAGGACAAAGGGAATGTGATATACAATACATAAAGACAATCTTGTTGAGATCATTTTTTTTATTGCTAGATTTAGTAAAAATTTAATAATAACACAATCTCAATAGCAGTGGACCTTCTACTGGATTCACAATAGATATATTTTACAGACATCACCAATACCTCAATATTTTTCAGCAAATCACCTTGAATTTGTCCAAAGTAGGGAAGAGAAGAACAGAACAGAAAGGAGAAAATAACATTGTGACTAGAAGAAAACAGAACAAAATAAACAAAAATAAGTCTGCCAAGACCAAGCTTAACAAGTAATGGATCGTTATATAACTGATAAAGATGCTGCCCTTGCGTTTTCTCACCTCTCATTCCTCTTTTTCATTTTCTTTTGCTTTCAATCCCTGTCCACTTAACACACTGCCATTTTACACAGCTCTGAGCTTAATATTTCAATATATACAAGCAGTGGCCTGTTGATTATCATTTATACCTGACCAAATATTATACTTAAGGTCATAAAGGGCCAAACATAAGGCTTCATGCTTTGTGTTCCTTCCAATTTAAATCAGGGCCACAGAAATTCCCTCCTGGAATTTACTCCTGTTATTTACCAATAAATGGCCAGCTTTGTGCAAGTATGGGGTGTAGGGAATGAGGAGGTATAAGATCATGCTATTAGGGCTCATTTTGCATATTTTTGAGTGATACTGATGTGCAGAAGGCTGGTGGAGAACCTTGACAATAACAACTAATTCAGCATTTTGTTTAATTTTTTTCTTAAATAATTTATTTTTTAAATTAATTTAACATTATTTGTTTCAAAAATAGGTATTAAATAAGAAGTGTTATAATATGATAATCTAACAAAAGCTTCACTGAAATAAAATAGACTTAAAAGTTGGTTCAATCAGAAACATTGTTAACCCATATATCCTAAAAACAATTAAATCTAACACTAAAATCCCAATCCTCATCCTCGCTCTCATTCTAATCTCATACTCAATCTTATCCTCTCCCAAAACAGAGAGCTAATTAGTAATAGAAAGAGCCCACTGTGTTGTACCTCATATTAATTAAAACCATAGAAGGTTTAGCAGAGACACTGACAGAAGCCGACCAGACTTAATTTGAAATAATACTAAGGAACTGTTGCCAAATTCTAAAGAAGCTCTGCACAATTCCACACAAAGAAATCTGGCCTTTTCTAGTTTAAATAACATATCATATAATATTCCCATTGAGTTACAGAGGATGCATTAAGATTCTTCTAAGTGAGTAGAATTTAACAGGGTAGTGCAGGACAGAACATCATTATAATTGTGACATAACTCTCATGACCACTTTTACTATTAAATTTGTGTTTTTCCATCTACAGAATGATATTGCATATCAATAAAAAATTAGTAGCCACGCAATCATGTAGCTTATTAAGAATATTTATTCCCCAAGTGTCATGTAGCAAGAACATGTCAAAGAGACAGCAGTAAGGACATGGCAGTTATAACTGACTAACAAGAGAAAGCAAGGTGTGGGTCTTAGTGAATTTACACTCTTTGATAGATTTATGTCCAAAGCATTATCAGTTTCTTACATTTACATTTTAATTATTTTGTCTATACTGTGTAAAACAAAAATCATGAGATCTGGTTAAGCAGTTCCACGTGTATTCTGCCCAAAAACAGAGTGACAGAAAAATTAGCATGGCTATCAGATAAGCCGAATTTAAAAAAAATTCTAAAGGCTGGCTGGAAATATATTTTTTTCAAAACTATTGTGCAGAATGTATAGTTAATAAGAATGAAAAACTAAAATAACAACAATAGCCATATTTGGCTATTGGCAGAAGTGTCTCTAATGGTAAACATGTCTTTCTAGAAGTATAAATTTTATGTTACTGTGTGAAGGTTTGCAATCCCTCAAACATACCAGTCATAATCTGTATGCTCACAATTATGTAAATGTTGCATTCTTGAGTATTGTTAAATGACGCAGCAGATGCTAACACTGCTCAGTTCCAACCAATGACCTTATTTTATTTTTGCCAAAGAGGGATGGATTACTGTAAAGAAAATCTGACTACACAAGGATTTCTGTCTTTTTTGGGTCAGAGTTTGGAATGAGGCATCTGTTACTGGTTAAGTAAAGAAAAATATTCAGTGAAAGGAAATTTGTGCAAACATAGCACCAGAAGTCATTAGGGTCTGGCAGATAAAGATTTAGCACCATAATAAACATTGATTAAATAGTTACATGGCAGGCAAGCAGAAGATTCAGGTCCCAAACACAATGTGGTGCTATAAAATTGTATTGTCTATGCTACCTAAATGGCTGGGACATCAAAAGGTCTGGTAAAGAGCTAATGTGTCAGCTGAAAGAATGTAGTGAGGAACCAAGAAAAGACAGCCTTATGCCTGTGTGTATACTAATCATCAGTTAATGTGAACATTACTTTTTATTGTGCCCCTATCTGTTTAAAACCATCTGTAATTAAAACAAACATTTCACCTGATTATCAGATTTTCATTTTAGGAAGCCATGAACAGAAGCACTATCTACTTTCCACTGTTTTCTATTTATTTATTTTTATTATATTTCTTCAAAATATAAACCTGGCTGAAGTCTTCACTTTCAAATAGTGCAATTACTAAAAACAACTGATAGGTTCCAAAAATCCACAGATCTCTTGCCCTTACTTGCAAAGCTGCCTGTTAATTGCTAGTTAATAGCCCTACATTATTTAAGCATAAGGGGGTTGCAAATATGGTATGTGTTGGTATTGAAGGTATTCCTTATAAATAGCAATGAAATGCTGGACATACACTTTGGAGATTTCTTGCTGTTCTAGATTATCTACAGTGGACAGGCATTGTTCAACACATTCTGACAGCAAATAAACCATACACAACTGCTAACTGTCATGTATGAAACACAAAGCATTATATGAAAAGGAAAATGCATGAAAACACCTCAGAATAGGAGCCACAAAACAGAAAGTGAATCTGCATTTCCTGCACTTCTCTTGGAACCTATGTTCTTAGCAAAAAAAATACTTGATAATTCATTGCAGAAAAATAATACATTCACGCTAACGAGTACATGTTATGTTGCTACTTTTGTTATTTGCTAAAGTACTTAAAAAATACAAATTTCTTCTTTTTATCATGTATGTTATTGTGAAATGTGCATGGATTACTTATTCATGTTTTCTCATGTTGCAAGACCCATACTCTAAGTTATCCATCCATCCATTATCCAACCCGCTATATCCTAACTACAGCCAATCCCAGCCAACACATGGCACAAGGCAGGAAACAAACCCCAGGCAGGGTGCCAGCCCACCACAGTACTCTAAGTTATTTGAAACATATTTTAATTTTTGGGACACTGTTGCACAATTTTTCCACAATGACAAAACCACTGATATCTGTATGCCTCATTGAATAGAAAACATAAACTTATATTTTGAGTATAGGATTCCAATAGAATTAAGGCTCATAAGACCCCCAAATAATGATAGACTCTTAGCATGGAATTGAACAAAATATTACTCATTAGACAATGTTATTCCTCCGTTAATTAAACATATGAGGTGTGTGACGGATGGCCAGGGCCCATGCCCGGCCGGGACACCCCTGAAGCATATGTTTCAGGGGAGCAAGCATGGGAAACCCAATATCTCCCCCTGGACACTAGATGGCACCCTCCCTGGATTGCACCTGTGCCTAGGACTTCCGCAGGGCTTCATGGGGGTTGGAATTTGGTGCAGCTCTGTTGGGTTCCGCAGGCGCCACCAGGGGGTACTGCAGCAGGAGCTGCTAGGCCCTTCTGGGCACTAGTTTCGCCACACCCGGAAGTGCAGCCAGATGTCGGCAATCAAGCACCTGGAGCACTTCCAGGTGCTTAATAAAAGGAGCCAGCAACCACCACTCAGTGGCCAGAGTCGGGAGGAGGAGGACAAAGCTTAGAGGAGGAGTGGTGGTGCCGAAAGAGAGGAGTGTGGTGTGTTTTAGTGCTTTATGTGTACACTTGTGACTGTGTTGTGCCTGTGGGGATTACGGGGAAGACGTACCCCACAGGTGAAGAACAATAAAAGTTTATTTATTTTATATGTGCCTCCCGTGTCCATCTGTGTCGGGTCAGGCGTTTATATAGCACCTTGTTACAGGTGTAATAATTTAATTCCCGGAACAAGCGTGTAGTGTCGCCCTGGTGTCTCAGATCTTGACAGATGAACAGAGACAGTAGCAGTGTGATGCTGCAGCTGAACTTCTGCAAATGAATACATGTTTAACACGGTTATTACAGGTGAAGAAACATGGTGCTGCCAGTACAAACCAGAATTAAAATCGTAAAGTATGCAGTGGAAAACACTGAGTTCACCACTGCCAAAAAAAGGCACGAATGTCACATTTATAATTCAAGACCATGCTTTGTGTGCATTTTTTCAATTGAGGTGAACTTGGTCTTCTCCACTGCATTGTTTGACATTATGTTTCTGGGTCTTAATGGAAACACCACATTTTGTCAACCATAATAACCCTGTAAGTCCAACCTTTTGGATAGTAACTGAAACAAAGTTTATTGCACCAAGGCTAGAAAAGGTGAGTTTTAACATACACCTCAAAGTTTGTGGAATACAACAAGATACTACCTTTTTGTTTTTAAGAATGGTGTTAACAGCTGGTGAGACCAGCTTTTCCAGCTTTGCAAACTGTCAAAAATAATAAAATCTGACATACCATAACAACTTGGTTCAACAGCATTGCACCACAGAGATTAACTGTACTTAGAGAGAGGGGTAGCCGCACCCACCACACAATGAACCACCTCAAGATCTCAAATTAGGACCCGAATTTGCACTAAAATTTTTGATCATAGCTCAGTAATCTATGATGAAACAATTGGAATCTACCCAGTCATGCTTTGCTTCCTGGCCTGATCACCACAGTATTTAAGTGACAATCACCCCAAATGTAGACCTCACATCTACCACTTTCCCTTACCTGCACTGTTAAAACATGTAAAATGTAAAGATGTACTAAACATACTGAAATTTGGGTACATAAGTATGAGCTAGTCTAAGTCTATGGGTAGTGGCTGATGTCACTTTGTCTCACTAAATGGAAAAGAACATCAATACACTCACAAAACTAATCATGTTCATTATCAGTTGCTATAGTATTAAGCTTCCTTGAGACAAGTGTAGATGAAAACTGAGAATGTGCACATATTCTAATCCAAAAATAATTGCAGCATGCCTTGATTTTAGTAATTAAGTACTACTAAGTAATGAAATGGGGCGGCACGGTGGTGCAGTGGGTAGTGCTGCTGCCTCGCAGTAAGGAGACCTGGGTTCGCTTCCCCGGTCCTCCCTGCATGGAGTCTGCATGTTCTCTGTGGGTCTGCGTGGGTTTCCTCTGGGTTTTCCTCCCACAGTCCAAAGACATGCAGGTTAGGTGCACTGGCGATTCTACATTGTCCCTAGTGTGTGCTTGGTGTGTGGGTGTGTGTGTGTCTGCGCCCTGCCTGGGGTTTGTTTCCTGCCTTGCACCCTGTGTTGGCTGGGATTGGCTCTAGCAGACCCACGTGACCCTGTAGTTAGGCTATAGCGGGTTGGATGATGGATGGATAATGGATGGATGGAAGTAATGAAATCCTTGATATCTACCAAAGTATCACAAAAAGGGCTGAGCTACTGTATACAAGATAACTTGAATTAATAAAAACTCAGAAATTGTTAAAGTGACTAAGTACAGTATAAGATACAAGTATATGTTTAATTTTTAACTATGATTATGGTTATGGGACATGGGATATTTTTCAGAATGATGTCAGAGAGGCAATACTAGGATATGTAACATATACTGTCAGACCACCATGAAACAAAATTGTTTTTGGGCCACTGTCAGACAGCCAATGACAGAAAATGACTATTCATTCTTTCAGTTTTTACTCATTTAATGGCTTAGTGGAACTGAAAGTATTAAGCAAAAGGTAAGAGCCAACAATGGATAGGAAGTAAGACTATTACTGGCACTCTTCATATATACAGCAGGATCATAATGCACAACTGTACAAAAAATGTTCTTAAACTTAAAAAAAGTATAGTTCTAACTGAAATGGGAACAACATCTGTAGAAAACACAGAAATTCACTTTTAAATTTCAAGTAGCATTATATTGCAATGGAAGACTAAAAAAATATATCACAGATATAACAAGAAAATAATATAAAAAAGAAATAAACCAAGATAAGAGATTGTCCTAGTGCCTACTGTCTATATAAGCCTTCTGTGGTCATTGTGGCCTGCTTTAAAACTGCACTAAGATTTTTTTATTTGATGTAATAAGAACTATTCCATATTTAGTATTAGCTTTTTTTACACTACGTGAGAAGTGACACTTGGAAAAATAAAATAAATTGGGCAAAAAGTAATATCATGGTTCAGTTCAGTTTCTTCTCCATCTTACATCTTCTGTGTATTACTAATACCAGACTCAAAATCTTGTGTGTTGCCACTACAAAAATTAGCTGAAACAGTCCTTAAATATACACAATCATGATAGTGGAAAAATGCTTTGTATTCTAAAAAGCTTTTATTTTCACTGCCTATTTCCTGCATTATCCAGAAACGTAGTGGAAAGACAAGAAAATGAGAAAAACAATTCAGTTCAGCTGTCATACATTAGCTCAGAATCGAGACAAATACTTAAGCCTCAGCCTGTGGTGTTGTTATTATAGTAGCCTTGTCAGGTGGTTCAGGTAAGAATTTGAGATTTCCCTAAAACTCTTCTTAACAGCTTGGCTACCATTTTTTTAAAAGTGAAAAAAAAGAACCACATGCTAAATATTTAAGTTAACATATATGGAATTTTTTGTACTTAGTTCTATGTTGAAAAACTGTTACTTCATTTCCAGTGCCTTAATTGTGTGTCTTACTTTTTCAAGCTGAAAAGATGCTAATGCCGTGTGTCCAGCTGAGGCACAAATTTATTCATAAGCAACACAGGAGTAGTATTTTAAAGTGTTTAGCTTTGTTTTTAACAACACAATAGTCAAAATTTAAATATTGAATATCAAAGAGCTAAAATGAGTTTCATTGTACATAAAATATACAGTGCCTAGTATGTGAAGGAGAATTTACATTTTCTTTCACAAGCTTTTATTTACACAGTAACTCTAGTGGGAAAAACAATAACTTCAGTGCAGAATTCAAATACAGATTTAAGCTCTAATTCAAAACTGGGTTATAATATTTCAGTAGCCCTTATGTAACTAGGTGAATTACAAACAGACTGGAAAATATCACAGACAAAAATATGCCATATTATTACAGTAAAAATAAAATTGAACTTAAATTTTAAAAGATTGCATCATTACACAGGTACAAATGGAGCAGAACACAAGGGATCCATAAGCAGCATTAGACCACACAACGTTTTGATATTCCAATCAGTCATACGGAAATGAAATTCTACTTATGAGACAGCAATTAAAACTGAATAGTGTATTACTAGTGTATTAGTAAATACTATATACAGAAGTAAATATAACTCATCTGTGATATTTACTCTAAAACATTTCTTAAATTTTGGAGTAAGTAGTAAAATTTGTGCTGGATAAAAGTCACTTTTAAGTGACAATAAAATAGAATGAACTACTGAGGCATTTCTTGATTTACACTTTCTCTATGTGGAGTGCCAGCAGTGTTCTTCTGAAAAATATTATTGCACTGGACAGCAAATGTTTTGAGCTTCTGACATTTGAGACTTGGAAAGGTTCCAAATTTGAAAGTGCAGCCCGTTTCTAAATAACAGGGGAAAATCACTGCATGAACTGTGCCAACTAGTAGGTTTAATAAAACAGATCCTTTTCCTCAGCCTACCTTAATACTGTATTTTGCAATTCAGTTGTTTTATTAATTTTGTTTCAAGAAGGTACAATCAAGTAGAAAATATTTACAAAGCTATATTTACAAAACCTAACAAAACAAAAATTCAAACCCTACCTGAAAGAAAGAGAGGAGAGCCAAGAGCATAGAAAAAAGGTAAAACATAATTTTTCCCTTACATTAGTGCTTTTCTAATGTTTTTTATGTATTTTAATGTTGCAATTTTTAAAAAATTTTTGGACAGATCCTTTAAGGGAGAATTTGCTTATTTCCAATTTCAAATAATTTAGAATGTTAATTAACCACTGAGTTATAAAAGGTGGGCTGGGATTCTTCCAGTTAAGCAAGATAGTAATGTGGTATGGGCTATTGCAATGAATGTTTCCTTATCCACTTTAAGCTGATCTGGGAGTATACCAAATATAGCTGTTAAGAGTGATTGTGACACCAAAGCAATTCAATTTAAACTTTTGATATAAGCAATTGACAGCTAATTAGATGGTAAAAATAAATTCAAACTGCTACACAGTCTTTGTGTATTAAGATTCAAATCTTAGAAACTTGCACTGTAATATGTGATGCAAGATGTCAAATTCCCAAAAACCCAGATTTGGTTATGTAATCCTTCTTAAACCCAGTAATACGCTGGTTACAATTATTGAGACACTATCCCACTCACCTGTAACTCTTTCATAAGAAAGTTGAAAAAATTGCTGCTGCTGCTGTTATTCAAATAATTCAGCGAAAAACTTCCTATACGGAAAATACATGCTAACAAGAGACAACTTGTCTCTTCCAGCTGAAACCATCCCATTAAAAGGAAGGTAAAAGAGGCAAAATACAGAAGCAGGGTGTGTGCTGCGCAGACACATAAACCTCTGCTTGTATTTGGGTTCTGGGACACGGGATAGCATTACAACAGTCTAGAGAGCTGTAAAAATGAGTGTCTGGCAGTCTGGCACATAATTAGAAATAAAGAACTATGCCAAATGAACTGTTCCATAGCAGAGATGCAGAGTGTCACTTCTGACCTTTGTAAAATTTGGTGGACAAATCCAGGGTGCTACTCTATTGTTTAAGTAATAGCATACCAACTAGATCTGAGACAGCCATATTGCTCAGGTGTCAGCAGAATATCAGAAGGGGTACAGAGGGGTTAAGCAGAGTGGCATGGCTAGGGCGCACTTACCTGCAAGAACTTTGGAGCCACTTTTCTACTGCTGAAATCCACTTGCGTGGGTGTAGGGGAGCTGGCGAGTTTCAGGAAGGATACTGACTTGGATTTGCTCAGAGTTTTGGAAGGTGGGGCAGATGGTGTTTACTCTGACCTCATAGGCATGAGGTGCAAGAAGCAGATGGAGACATAAATGTTCAGACAGTGGAAGAAGATGAGTGAATATGTAGTCACACAGAAGGAGCCGTGGCATGATGGCAGCAGCACTTAAGAGTGGAAGGAGATGGTGGTTTCAGATGCAGAAATATGAATGCCCTTTTCAAGGGCAACCTACTGTTAGTGTTTCAGTGCTGAATAGATTCCTCTATCTCTCATAACAGCCCCTGGTCTTTGAAATTCAAATTAGGCATTTAAGGCAGTTAAGATATACCAGTAAATGGTACAGTATTACTGTTGATATGTATTCTATAGGAGATTTTTACACCACATTTTGAACTTTCATTGCCTGTTTTCTTATTGTTTAACAAGGTATGCTTTGCATGGCTGTCTGCCACTAAACAACCCCCCCCACCCCCCCACCCCCTCATATTTATCCAAGGGCTTACCTCTTTAGGTCAAGGTAGTAAAATCTGTGCGTGGGAAGCACCAGTCAGCGCCTAGATCATATTCTTATGGAAATAATAGCATGCAGTTTAATCTGCAGTGGCACGTTATCATCCTTGGATCTTGGTTTTAATTCTGAGAGTGGTAATACTATTTATTTGGAGCTTCAATAGCCTGTGTGTGTACACTGGTTTAACAGCTAAACTGCATGTGTGTTATTAAATCTAATCAGGTTATACTGAAATCTAACCACTGTTCTTTACAAACATTAAGCACCAACACTAGAGTCATGCATCATCAAACTCTCTTGACAACTATACCAATTTGCCAATATGCTTGGCAAATTTTGTAAGCAATTTTGCTCCTTGCAACGGACAGCCAAATTAGAAATGATAGATGCATCCCTTGAAACATCTCCTTCCCTTTCATTTTTAGAAATCAAGTCATTTGTGGGTAAGACTGAAGAAACCTACACATTTGGTTATCTTGTTCTCATATTGACACAATTCATTACAGTCCTACAGCACAACTCTCAGATGGTACTAAGTATGCGCCGCTTCACGTGTGATTGTCATTAGTACATAATTCTAATTATAAATTGACTCTAAAGATGCCTCTCTATTGTTATTCTTTAAGAGCAATCCCTTTGATTATACCTGTTAGCCCACATTTCCTATTTTCTGATTTTAAGGCTTTCACAATTATGCTGCTATGCCATTCTACTCTTTATTCTGTATAATCTATTTTTCCTTCTGTAAATACTGCATCCATTCTAACAGCCGTCACTTTTCTTTAATCACTTTGTAATTAAGGATAGAGGTTCCTAAACTATTAATGAAGATCTGTAAAATGTGTAATTTGCATTTTACCTGTTTACTTGTTACAGTGCCCTAGGAATGTACTCTGTGAAAATCGCTATAGAAAAATAAATTATGTCCCCATAGTTTACTTACAGTACTTTCACTGTCTGCTATGTCCCTTCTCCAGTTTATTTACAACGGGTGACTTCCATTAGTCACCCCAACAATCCACACACTTCTCAACCATAAGGATCTCTTGCTCTCTCTGCAAAGCTTCACTTCCACCTCGTTTAATTTAAACAAGCGTACCTTTCACTCCATTCATTCGATATTTTACTTAATACCAAATATTGTACTGGACCGTCTTTTTCAGTTCTTACTCTGTAAAAGGCTCGCATTCTCTCTCTCTCTCTCTATCCTTGCCAAGCCCTTTCTAAAAATAAACTGAAAATATTTAACCCCCTTAATTTTTAAGACTGCTTTTCAATTTTTTTTTCCTGTAGTTTGACACCCCACCCCCGGCAATTTTTCCTTTCAAGTGGGCAATTGCTTAATATCTTTCGTTTATGTATCTCACTTTCATCTTATTAGCACCATCCTCTCCTACAAGATCTCCCTTCAACCCCTTTCATACCCGTCTATAAATGCCAACCCCCTCTACTCGTTAATCTGGTTGGTCCTTTCTCTTACATAAATTAGCATCTACCTAAAAACACTTCTCATCCTATGTTTCACGATCGCCTCCACTTGTGGGTTATAACTATGTAACTCTCCCCCAACCTCCTTGTATGATATTCTCTATGTTCATCCCTTCTTATGCCCCTTGTCATTGTCTTCAAACAAGCTCCCGACGCGGTACGTCTGCTGACAGTGTATAATTTTCGGTGCCGCACAACACACAGGCTGCCCTCTCACGCGCTAACTTTTCGCTGCGACGGTTCGCATGCACTCGTAAGACGTGTACTCATTGCTCACACATAAATATGACAAAACACTTACATGTCTTTGACAGGCAAGTTCTTCCCCTCTACGATACGAATAAACAAAGTACTGCGCTTAGCCATAGTACTAGTTATTGCTGCCACTACCGGCGAGACATTCCAGGTGGCGGTAACAGTGAAGACTGAGTACGCTACTGGCTATGCCCCGTTGACTAACTGCCATATGATTCAGCTTAAGAGAGGCAACCAGCCCCTCAGGATCGCTGCAACACCACTCGCTCACTTGCTCTCTCTCTCTCTCTCCACAAGAAGCGTGGTGGTAATAGATGGATAAGGCGGCGCAAGCCAATCAGCAAGAGACATCTCCACAGCTCGAAAATCTTATTCGCTTACTGTGGAACACAGATTTGCATATTGCAAGTTTCTCTGGTAAACGTAGTCCTTGGCGAGAGCGTGGAAATCCTGTATAATACCCTTTTATCTTAGTAAGTCAGTAATTTACTCGCGCGCGCACACATAGATTTCATTGTCAGTACAAGTATGAAACGTTCATCATTTTAAGGGCGTTACTGGAATCAATTTAAAACATAAAACAGAGAAACTGAAGTCTTTGCTTAAAATAAAATCAACTGAATCCTAATTCTCTGTTTTCAAAGATGCAGTGAAAAAATACAATACTGAGCGGTTATATTTTAGTTAAAAATTTTACAACAAGGTATAAAATAGATTTATTATAAGCTCTTATCCGTCCAGTCATCCTTCTAATTGTTGGATTTGTTTATTCCAATTTTAGAGCTGCTGGAACTTGCAAAAAATCACAACAGAATTCATCACAAGGCAAGAACTAACTTTGGATACAGGTGCCAATTCAACTAAGGGCACATTCAAACATATATCCATGCGCAGTCATACCGGGTAGAGTTAGAGTTGCTGGTTGAATTACCACATATGTCTCAATGATGTGGAGAGGAAACCAGAAAAAAAAACGAATTGTCAAAAATGTGCAAATGCTGTATAAAAAGTAACCAGAATGGATCTACAAGGAGGAAGTACTGATATGTACACAGCTCTGTTTCCCTGCAACATACATTCAAACATCTGAAAAATCAACAGTAAGATGTATTTTCATAGACTTGCACAATTAAAATACAGTACTATCTTTTTATTGCATGTACATAGTTTCAGGATTGAAGCCTGTTTAACTAGGCATGCTGCCAAAATATAAATAAATAGATTGCAGAGCGACTATTTATACTGTTCAAACAGATAATACGTTTTGTAATTTTTATATGTGTTTTCAGAAAGAGCATTTATACTATTTAGTATATAGTATATCTCATCTGTATGGCCCTTTATATAAAATCATTTCCCTGAATGATCCCAGTGATCCCAAATATAGATTTCTTCAAAACATGTAGCGTAAATATATTTGGCTTACAATAATATAGTCTTCCCTGCAGAAATAAATAATCATCTGTTTACTTTCAAGACTGGTGCCTGAATGTAATAACTAAAGTGTTCCATTTTAATACATGCCTCCTTCTTCATTCTTATCACCTACTCTCTGTTTAACCATGATGTTACCCCAATTACAAGTGTCCAAGTAGTATACATATGGAAATTGAAAAGATTGCACCCCTTTTGGATTGAAAAGCTTTCTGAGCAATCAGAAAAAATTACTGTAGTGACAGTTGCATTCACAATAAAAATATCATACGAATATGAGCTTTTAGAAGTTCAACTTGCTTTAGTCACACTAAAATGGTGATCATGCAACTGCTGACGGCTCACCTTTTTTCATAGATTCCCCTGCAGCTGGTGCTGAGGCTGATCATTTTGGCACTGAAAAGTGCAAAATTAATTTCTGTCCAGAGAACTGATTTCTAGTACAGTACTAGTGAATACAACATGTACCAGGACCAGCACTCTAGAAATAGTCAAAACATTGAAGGAAGAATTCTGTCATGGATAGATGCCTCTCAAAAGTTATCCAGGGTGTGGTTGACCTGGGATACTGACAATAAGAAAAAACTTTGTCACTTTAACAGTTTCAGCCAGAATTTCTCTCCTGTTTTTGGTTCAAAGTTTCTTGTCTGTTTTCTCCATTTTTGTGCCATTTATTTATGTTAATGTTTCTTTTGTTAATTATGTACGCTGTTCTTTGTTTTTGTCTGTGGTTATAAAATACCTTGGTTATATCTCATGTGTTTTGTGGGTGGTGCCCCAAAAATCAGGGCCACCTGCAAATCACCACCATGAACTGCCCTCTCCCATAGTTCCTGGTGGTTAATTTTCAAATACACTAGCGAGTGAAGTGTTTTATTGTGTCTTGCTGGACTTTGTAACTTTTGTGATTACTGGATTTTTGAACCTGTGCTCCGTTTTTGACTCTGCTTTGGATTCTGTATTGGGACTATGTTTGCTGTGGATTGCCTTGTCTTCTCTTAGCAATTCTGTTTGTATGTCTTGTGGCACAGGGCATTTTTCTTTAAAATAATCTCATATATTCTTCAGGGAACATTTTGTTTCTAGGTGGGGTTTGGCAGTAAACCTCTTGGTGGGCATATTTTGGAATTATTTATGGGGCTAATGTGCTATGGAGAATCCCAGTTCACAACAGATGCTACACGAAATAACTGATACTACAGAGATTGATAATGGGTCAAATGAATGCACTCCTCACAAACAAATAAACATGAGCAGATAGGTTGCTCAGAATGTTGAATCCTGAAAAAAGCATCACTGGATCCATCATTCCAAACAGAGGAATCTCAAGCTGGGTAATGTAAATAAAAAGTTACATAATTGTGGTTGAAACTTAAATACATCACTATGAGCCAGAGTGGAAACTCAAGATCACTTACACAATTTTTTATGATGTATAGTGTGCAGTCAAAATAGATTACTTGCCTTAAATGGCCCAAAATCTAATTTTAGTGTAAAACTGATTCACATTTGTGGCAGACAATCAAGGAAAATTGTTGACCATTACCTTCCTGTTTCATGAAAACGCACATACATTGTAAAGGATGCTTTGTGCAAAGCAGATTTGAAGATTTGCTTCACCCACCTTATTCTGACAATCTGGCCTAGCAAAATAACCTCCTATTCTCTAGTCTTGTAAAGCTACTTTCATGGGCTGTGCTATTCCAGTGAAAAAGATCTCAAGCTAGCTACAATAGATCACTTGCCCCAGCAAGACAAAAGTTTTATTTGAGTGGCTTAGGAAAGCTTTGCAAATGTTACAGCAAGAATATTAGAGTTCACAGGGATTGTGTTGAAAAACAAAATATGCTTGGATTTGCAGTGTTTATCAAGTAATAAGTAACATCATCCTTTGCTTATATAATTCATGTGCCTGCGACTCATGATATATAGCATGTAGTCATGGTCAAGGGGTTTGGCAGATTTTCAACCAAAGATGGAATGGATAAGAATTATTGATCTAAGTGACTTGGTCTCTGGCATGATAGTTGGTCTAAGGCGTACACCTCAGAAACAGCCTCCTTCCTGTTATTTTCACACCCTATAGTCTCATTGTCATATGCGGAATAGTGTTGAAAAATATCAAGTGAGAGGCAGTTTTGTTGGAGAAAGTGCCTGAGGAGAATGACCAGACTCATCTGAGCAATCAGAAAGGCCACAAATACTCAAATAATAGCTCTTTACAACAGTGGTGTGCATAAGGACATTTTTGAATATACATCATGTTGGACATTGACTTAGCTGGCCTAACAAAAGAAGACCACACTAAGCTCAATCCTGTCTACTAAACTAAATCTGTTTAATGGAAAATTTCAATAACTTGGAAACTTTCTTTCATGGGGAAGTGTCACATTGGTGGATTATTTAACTGTTCTGTGTAACAAGTCCAGCATCTGGGGTTTGAATTCCATCTAGTGTCTGTCTTTGTGGTGTTTAAATCTGTGTAGATTTCTGTCTTTCTTTAGACCTAGACAAGTTGGTTTGTTGGTGAATATGTATCAGTCAGTTTACCTGTGTGGTTGAATGTGTATTGGTCCTTGTCCTTGGTTAGCTCTTACTTTGTGTCTGATGCTGCCAGAATAGACCCCAGCTCCGTGTTAGTGTAGGACTGAATAAAGTGGCTTCTGTATATGGATGAAGGGATGAAGACTTTTATTTAAAAGTGGCCTAGTGCACAACTTGGATCAAACTCTTCACAACTAATAAGCCAGAGACATAATTTGACATTTACCCAAAGGGGATTTTTCCTAAATTGGAACTCTGAAATCTTGCCAGTGCTTTGCTGTGTCTGGGGACATCATTTTACCTTTGAGAAATTAAGAGGTTGCCTTTAGTGTATCTGAACTGTTGTGCAGGCTTACATTAAATTCAGTAATTATTAGTATACTACACCAAATTGTTATGTTCTGACAGTTCTGATTGTTAGTTGTTTAACCAAAAAAAATTACAGCACATTGTTTATTGGAAGGTGCCAGTATTTTTAAACTAGCAATTTGGCATAAGAACTAGCAGACGGTTTAAATGACTTGCCTGGCCACATCCCTTCCTGTTGCTGGTTCTGGAAGCAGAAGGAGGCCTGACTGTGGTTTCCTCTGCTGTCTCCCATGGGAAGTCCATTCTTTCATGCAGAACTGTGATTTAGCAGTTCCAGTAAAGTCTCCCAAAAGAAGTCATTGTCAGATGACATATTAGCTGTAATGAATAAACAAGTCTATAAATATCCTGTGTTTGCCAACAAAAGCAGATGTAATGAAGCTTGTTCAACTTGGATTTCAAGCCAGTATTTGTGCCAGGTCATGAAGTCTGTTGATTTAATAGCCAGTTCGGAATTGCAGTAGAAATGCAATTGTCCATCCAGCCCTCCATCCATTTTCAAATGAACAAATTTAATTTTATGATTTTGGGGTGCTGGGACCAATCTGAATAGCACTGTGCTCAGTAAAGGAAATAAACTAGAATTGAACATGAATTGATCACAGGGCTTATACGTCCACTCATGCAGGAAGAACATCATGCACCGATACAGATAAATGGTGAATGTGTAAATTCCACAGACTGACCAGGGTGATTACTGCATATGAAGCAAACACAATCACTGTAAAACTTTATAGATCAGAATATGAAAAAATCTAAAACGAAGAAAGAGTGCTTGAAGCTTACTGCACCGTGATATGAAAGTCACGTCCACTTAAGGTTTATGTAAGAGCCAATTTTAGAAAGGTAATGTTAGTTTTAAAATTCATATAATGTTTGAGTATTTGAACAGAATATAAATTTCACATATTTACTTAGATATATAATTTTTTACCCTCTGTAAGCTAACATGTATTAGGACTTTCTCAGCTATTTCTGTAATAACAGAATGTTAATTTAGCCAGTTAGGATAGGAGGATGGACTATTAGATCTGCTTAAAAATGGAACAATGCCATACAGTTTTCTGAACTTTGTATGAACATATGAAGATATACCCTGCCCTTTGTACTGTAATTACAAGAAAGGAACTTAAAGAAATATCATAACTTCCTTAAACCTTAAACATTTTAAACAAAACCTTTTCCTTTTTTTGCAATATCAAATTTTTTCTTAATTTTTGTGTGAATTGTTTTTGCTTTGAATTTTACTAAAAGTTTACTGTTGCCTGAATTTATCTTTGAAGTAAGCTGAAGGTTGAGAATTTTGGCCACTTTGTACAAATGCAGGTGCAGTATATATTGTGACAAAATACAATATTTAACTGAGAAATTAAAAATATGCAGTTTCTGCATATCTGCTTAACAAAGTACACATTCATGAAAAATCAGAAGACTGCACAGCTCCTCTGCTCTCATTATTCTTTTTGCCTTCTTTTACATTGTTGTCTCTGCTTTGTTCATTACACAATTTAAAAGCATTCTTTCCACTTAATCATAATCTCTGTGCTTATTAAAAAGTTGCCAATATGAACTACTTGTTTGGGTTCTCGTGAGTGCTGAAAGATGCTTTGTACTTTTTGAAACTTTCTTCTATCTTGAGTGAATAATGTTCCTGCAATGATTGCTAAAAATTAGTCCAGTAATGTAATACATTGGTTTAATATTAAGTGAGGATAAAAAATACTTAATGAACAATTAGTAAAACAAGACATGAAGTATATCCAACAAAATTTATAACAGATTAGTAGAATATAACAGATTCATTTGGAATGAAAATGCTTTGGCCTAAGAGTTCTAGAACTGTCTGACTCTGTGCTAAGACAACTAGCCAAAAGGAAAAGTCCTTGATGCAGTGCCACAGTGAGTAGGAGGAAAATGTTCTCCAATTGCATACATTGTTCAATATCTAGCTTATGTGTACTTGTGGTGGAGATGGGGGCGGAGGGTGGCGGTGGGCGATTTTAAATATTGATATTTGTTTCACATTCTTGCTCTTTGCTCTTGCTAGCTCTATCAATCCCATGCCTGGCTCCTTGCATATAGTTATTCCGTAGGAGTGGAGAGGGTGTTATATAAACATGCACAGTGCTCCAGAGAGTCTCTAGGGCTCTCAGCAGATTGATGTTTAAGAAGACAAAAGGCTTTTTAGCCCTCAGAGACTGACATGTAACAGAATAACAAATCATTTGAACACCCACTGGGAAGGCTGTTATATTAAAAAAATAGAACGAGGTGAGCTGCAGCAAACATTATTGTTTTAAAGAAACAATGATCACTAAAAGGAGTGTTCTTAGTGTATTTAAGCTGCAGTGTGTCTTTAAATGTATGTACCATTTTTAGTGCCATCTGTCTTTTTTATTGAATTTATAAACCTTCATGGCCTGGAAAATAAGAAAAATGCTGTAGAATTCAAATATACAGATTTTCAGATCATATACAAGTTTACAGATTTCTGTAGAATTTATTTACCGTTACACATATGAAAAAGAAAATTTTTCAAATATTTGAGATGTAATAGCATTTTTAAACCCGGGATAGATTATATTTTATTTATGTTAAAAATAAAAACTGAAAGATATTGGTGACACAGGTTTCAGTATTCTTCAATTGTGCATTGGATTAAATAGATTGGAAAATGGAATTGCAGATGTAGCTGAACTCCAGAAAATGAATGGTACTCTCACCTGAAAGTGTGTAATTCTTATTCCCTGTTTAATACAACTTTCCTGAACAGTTTCAAGGATATGTATGAGTAGCTGTAAAAATAAAAATCAAACACTATAGCATGATTTAAAAATGGAAGGAATATGATAGATAGATAGATAGATAGATAGATAGATAGATAGATAGATAGATAGATAGATAGATAGATAGATAGATAGATAGATAGATAGATAGATAGATATGAAAAAGTCTGGGAACCCCTCTTAATTCTTTGGATTTTTGTTTCTCACTGGTTGAGCTTTCAAAGTAGCAACTTCCTTTTAATATATGACATGCCTTATGGAAACAATAGCATTTCAGAAGTGACATTAAGTTTATTGGATTAACAGAAAATATACAATATGCATCATAACAAAATTAGACAGGTGCATAAATTTGGGCACCCCAACAGAGATATTACATCAATACTTAGTTGAGCCTCCTTTTGCAAATATAACAGCCTCTAGATGCCTCCTATAACCTTTGATGAGTATCTGGATTCTGGATGGAGGTATCTTTGACCATTCTTCCATATAAAATCTCTCCAGTTCAGTTAAATTTGATGGCTGCTGAGCATGGACAGCCTGCTTCAAATCATCCCATAGATTTTCGATGATATTCAAGTCAGGGGACTGTGATGGCCATTCCAGAATATTGTACTTCTCCCTCTGCATGAATGCCTTTGTAGATTTCAAACTGTGTTTTGGGTCATTGTCTTGTTGGAATATCCAACCCCTATGTAACTTCAACTTTGTGACTGATGCTTGAACATTATCCTGAAGAATTTGTTGATATCGGGTTGAATTCATCCGACTCTCCCTGAACTAGCCACAAAGCCCCACAGCATGATGGAACCTCCACCAAATTTAACAGTAGGTAGCAGGTGTTTTTCTTGGAATGCGTTGTTCTTCTTCCGCCATGCAAAGCACTTTTTGTTATGACCAAATAACTCAATTTGTGTCTCATCAGTCCAAAGCACTTTGTTCCAAAATGAATCTGGCTTGTCTAAATGAGCATTTGCATACAACAAGCGGCTCTGTTTGTGGCATGAGTACAGAAAGGGCTACTTTCTCATCATCCTGCCATACAGATGTTCTTTGTGCAAATTGCGCTGAATTGTAGAACGATGTACAGATACACATCTGCAGCAAGACGTTCTTGCAGGTCTTTGGAGGTGATCTGTGGGTTGTCTGTAACCATTATCACAATCCTGCGCATATGCCACTCCTGTATTTTTTTTAGCCTGCCAGACCTGGGTTTAACAGCAACTGTGCCTGTGGCCTTCCATTTCTTGATTACATTCCTTACAGTTGAAATGATAGTTTAAAACCTCTGAGATAGCTTTTTGTAGCCTTCCCCTAAACCATGATACTGAACAATCTTTGTTTTCAGATCTTTTGAGAGTTGCTTTGAGGATCCCATGCTGTCACTCTTCAGAGGAGAGTCAAAGGGAAGCACAACTTGCAATTGACCACCTTTAATACCTTTTCTCATGATTGGACACACCTGTCTATGAAGTTTAAGGCTTAACAAGCTAATCCAACCTATTTGATGTTGGAAGTAATCAGTATTGAGCAGTTACATGCATTCAAATCAGCACAATTACAAGGGGACCCAAATTTTTGCACAGCCAGTTTTTCACATTTGATTTAATTTCATACAACTAAATACTGCTTCACTAAAAATCTTTGTTTGGAAAACACTCCAGTACTCAGATGTTCCTAGGAAATGAAAGACATACCACTGTTATCTTTTTTGTTGAAGTAGTGTAAATTATTATGCAGACTGAGAGGGATTCCCAAACTTTTACATATGATAGATAGATAGATAGATAGATAGATAGATAGATAGATAGATAGATAGATAGATAGATAGATAGATAGATAACTTTATCATTTCTGAGGTGGGGGTGGCACGGTGGCGCAGTGGGTAGCGCTGCTGCCTCACAGTTAGGAGACCTGGGGACCTGGGTTCGCTTCCCGGGTCCTCCCTGCGTGGAGCTTGCATGTTCTCCCCGTGTCTGCGTGGGTTTCCTCTGGGCGCTCCGGTTTCCTCCCACAGTCCAAAGACATGCAGGTTAGGTGGATTGGCGATTCTAAATTGGCCCTAATGTGTGCTTGGTGTGTTTGTGTGTGTCCTGCGGTGGGTTGGCACCCTGCCCGGGATTGATTCCTGCCTTGTGCCCTGTGTTGGCTGGGATTGGCTCCAGCAGACCCCCGTGACCCTGTGTTCGGATTCAGCGGGTTGAATAATGGATGGATGGATTTCTGAGGTGGAAACATAGAATATAAAGTTAAATTGCAAAATAGTAATGAAAATAAGAAAACTATTACATAATTTAAAATCCAGAGATATATAAGTACTGTGCACTTTTATTTATTTATTTATTTTTTTATATTTTTATTTTATTAATTTTCATTGTAATCATTCCATACAAGCAGATCAATTTATAACCCAACAAATTTGAAAACCAATCAAACCCCACCCCTGAGAAGGAGAGCTTAGCTAAAGGAAAATTTCTTTAAGCTTTTTAATAAGGCAACATTAGACAAAAGAAGGGGAGAAGTAAATATCTATATAAATAAGAGATGGAGAAGGGAGTTAAATGCAATAATAGTTAATTCTCTTATTCTAAAATAATATTGATTAAATCCTGCCAAGTTTTGAAAAAATTTTGTACAGATCCTCTAACTGAAAATTTGATTTTTTCCAATTTCAAATAATATAAAACATCAGTTTCCCACTGACTTATAAGAGGAGAATTAGGATTCTTCCAATTTAACAAAATAAGTCTGCGTGCCAAGAGTGTAGTAAATGCAATCACCGTTTGTTTGTCCTTCTCCAATTCAAGTCCATCTGGAAGGACACCAAACACAGCTGTTAGTGGGTTAGGAGGGATTGTGATACTAAGGCTGTCTGAGAGGCACTTAAAAATTTTTGTCCAAAATGATGTTAGTTTGGTGCAGGCCCAGAACATGTGACCCAGTGAGGCAGGAGCTTGGTTGCAGCGCTCGCAGGTTGGATCCTGGCCTGGAAACATTTTGGACAGTTTTAAGCGAGACAGATGAGCTCAATATATAATTTTTAGTTGAATAATTCTATGCTTTGCGCATATAGAACTCGAGTGAATTCTCTGCTTTGCTACCTTCCACTCCTTTTCTGATATATTGATTAAGAGATCTTCTTCCCAATGTCCTCTTGGATCTTTGAAAGGTAGGGACTCTAATAAGATTTTATATATTGCGGAAATAGTGTTTGTTTCCTCGGAATTGAGCAGTATTTTTTCCAGCATTGTGGAGGGTGCAAGGTGGGGGAAATCGGGCAATTTCTGTTTAACAAAATTTCTAATTTGAAGATAGTAAAAGAAATGTGTAGCTGGGAGGTTAAATTTTGAACGTAATTGTTCAAAAGATGTAAATATGTTGTCTATATAAAGATCTCTGAGCATTTTAATCCCAAAACTTTTCCAGGTATTAAAAACTGGATATACTTGCGAAGGTTGAAAGAGGTGGTTCCCTTGCAGAGGTGCCACTGATAAAAGATTTTCCATCTTAAAATGTTTCCTAATTTGGTTCAGTATTGTGCACTTTTAATATGCAGTGTTCCTACAAACTATTGTCCCTGCGTCAGTTTGTCTACTATATTCTGATGGAAGAAGGCAATATACAGTCTGACAGCTGTGAGCAAAAATGTGTCCCAATAACACCTCTTAGCATGCACTGCTTAATGAGCTGATGCTTGAAAGTGCTCCAGGTCAAACTGGAACAGAGGATGGACATCACTGATTATGACAGTGTCTAAATATGCCATCATCCTCTTTTCTCCCAAGGTTTCCAGTCAGTTGAGGGTCAGCCTGGTAATACAGGAGGAATCTGTGATTAGCTTATTCATTTCAACATTCCCAGTAGTCTATTGTTAGCAATAAATGATGTTCACTACCTCAAAAGTAGGGACTCTCACTCTGTATGTTTTTAGTACAATAGTTTGGAATAGACTGCCTAGTCCAGTTTACTGTTCAGCCAGACTCCCAAGTGTTTATAGGATTATACCATCTGCACTTTCTTGTTCGTGTTGGTTACAGACCTCATTTACTACCTAACATACTGGAAGGATCTAATTATTCACATAACGTAATACAAAAATTGCATACAAGACAAGATATAAAAAAGAGGCTCACATTACAGGGCTCTTATTCTGTCTCACCCTGCCTCTTGCCCTGTGTTAGTGAATTTCTCATGATAGTGGTTCACAAAGTATTGCTTATGTATACCACTACTAGTGTATATTGTGTATCTGTTATGTTGCAATAAACATCCATCCATCCATCCATTTTCCAACCCGCTGAATCCGAACACAGGGTCACGGGGGTCTGCTGGAGCCAATCCCAGCCAACACAGGGCAGGGAACCAATCCTGGGCAGGGTGCCAACCCACCGCAGGACACACACAAACACACACTAGGGCCAATTTAGAATCGCCAATCCACCTAACCTGCATGTCTTTGGACTGTGGGAGGAAACCGGAGCGCCCGGAGGAAACCCACGCAGACACGGGGAGAACATGCAAACTCCACGCAGGGAGGACCCGGGAAGTGAACCCAGGTCCCTAGATCTCCCAACTGCGAGGCAGCAGCGCTACCCACTGCGCCACCGTGCCGCCCTGCAATAAACATGCAAATGCTAATAATTCTTACTGCAAAATTTGGAATTTCCTAAATAATGCAATAGGATTTTACATGATATGTTACCTCTTTTTGACATGCATAGAAATTCTAAGAGGTGTATGGCTTTACATTGAACATGAGTTAGTAATAGCCCTCGTCAAAGGACACTAAGTTGTCTTTCAAAAAAAACTATTAATTAAAATGCTTTGTGTTAATGGAACATGTTTTTAAATTAAATTACTTAAATTGCTTTGTTTTTGACATCCCAGAAATTCCATCCAGTTGTCATTTTACTTCCCTAAAACAATGATCGAAATGTTCTGTGAAACAGAGTGGGTGAGTATTTCTATATATCCCTTTTTTCATGTCATTTCCTTTTGAATAGCATATTTGAACAAACCTGTTGTGAACAAATGTGTTATGATGAACTGCTTCAGGTATAGTTACCTGGTGAACAGTTGAGTGCTTTGTTATTTACACCTTGTTAAATGGCTGCTGGCTAAGGAAACAGAACACAATTAACTCTTAATGACCTAAAATGAAGCTGAGTAGACTTCTATGCACTAAAAGTGTGACATTAATAAGAACATTTCTGAATATGTAACATAAACAAAATCCACACTTTAGCCAATTTATGAGATTGCATATAGAGATCTGAATCAAAATGTGTAATTAAAAGGAAAGTCAAATCACAGAATGGATTGGGTTCAAATAATAAAATGGATTGAAACAAAACCTATATCTCCAAAAGCTCTACAGCAAAAGTATATCATTATCAGCAGACAATAAACAATATTGTACAGCATACCAAAAGAAAATAATATATACTGTAGTTTTGAGATATTTTAAATAGAGCTATCCTTTTAACCAAATTTATCATGCTTGATTGAAGTACGTGAATTTAAGATATTTGTAAATGCACAAGCAGTCATTTTAATATATCTTCAAATGTACAGTTAGTTCTCCATTAAGGCCATCTATTCAATTGTGGCATGTATTCTTTATAAAATGAAATTCATTAATGTCTCCATTTTCGTACTCACTTATCCAGTTTAGAGTCAAATGCAAAAGGATGTTTCTACTGGTAGCATTCAGTTAAAGATGGAAACCAAACCAGGAACAGGACACAAATTAATCACAGGTAACACTCATGTACACACCTATGCTCACTCATAGTAGGCCAGTTTGCAGAGGCTAATTACTCTAACATTCATGTGTTTTGTAATATGGGGGAAAACCCATGGAGACATGGGGGAATATAAAAACTCCATGCAGTTAAGTACCTGGGACAGCACTGGATCACAGGAATCTGAAGATATAATGCAGTAGTGTTAAGCTCTGCACTCCACTAAATTCAAATGTAGAGACAATGAGACCCAGAGACTATCTCTGCAGCCTCAGATGCAAAGCAGGATGCAGCTTTGTACATCACATGGCATACTCATAATGCACCAATTTATGCTTGTCAGTTAACCTAAACCTCACCTGTTTTGGATGGGGAATTCAACCAGCATACCCGTAAAAAAAAATAGAAAAACAGGGGAAAGTGACCGAACTGGTATTAGAATCTAGCTTCCTTATCTGTTTGAGGCAGCACTGTTACACCGTTCTTTATTTATACAATTATACATTAATTATATATATTATATATAATACAATTATACAATTTCGCATAGTTTTCGCATACCCCTTGGGGTCAGAGCGCAGGGTCAGACATTGTACAGCTCCCCTGGAGCAATTGAAGGTTAAGGGCATTGCTCAACGGCCTAGCAGAGTAGGATCTCTTTTGGCAGTGATGGGGATTTGAACCGGCAACCTTCTGGATACCAGCACCGATCCTTAGCCTCAGAGCCACCACTCCGCCCCCATTCTGCCACCATTCATCCAAATATATACAGTATATTACATTACCTTTAAAAATGATTACAAATATATCAAAATTAGAATTTTTTAAAACAAATATATGTCTAGCATATTATAATTAATTTTGAGATATTTTAAATGCAAGTTTACCTTGATTTAACGATAGTTACTGAAGCCATGTTTCATTAAACTCACTTTCTCATTTTTGTAATGTTGGTATAGTGGCCTCTAGTGGTATATTATATATACTGTATTGCTGTAAAGCTGTGTTTGGTTGCTGCTGTTCTTTAGCAGGATTCTTAGCTCAACCCTTATTAAACACAAAATATACATACTGCTTGTAGAGTCACTAGAAAAAAGTGAACAATATATTTTTATGCATATATGTCAAGTACATTGTACTATGAGATGTTATTTCCACATGCTCTCTCAGTAAACTGCTATAAATGAAAGGGGGGTGGTACAACAGTATCAAATAAAAAGTGAATATGAATATAAAACTGGTATACCATTCACCACTACTAACTACCGTACAGAAAAGAAAAACAGCATTAAAAGAGTATTTATGTAGAAACTTATAAACAAGCTTGACCGCAAGCCATGAAGTTTCACATAAAACCAGTCATTATCAAACAGTAAATGAAAGACAACAAAGGTGCAAATAAATACTGGACATCTGACCTGACTGGCTTGGACCAGACAGAGGCTGTGATTAACACATCAGCAGTAGCAGCATCCTCTTCTAAATAAGTAATTTTGGAGAGAAAATAGGCACCTGTAGTAAGCTTATAGTTTTTTGCACCTTCAAAATATTAAAAATAAAATCTTCTCTGAAGGAGGCTTAATCTTTAAATCATCATAAAACTGATAAATCTTCAAATCCATTTCTTTAATAGCTTTTTCCAAAAAAATGTAGCACTGTTTGTAGGATTTTTTTTTTGTTATGATGTGGAATCTTCTTGAAAGGCAAAACAGTATGGGGGTCCCAAAAGAAGTTATTCCAGTAGGGCAGGGTTTTGACAATTCTGTTCAGAAGAGCCTCACCTTAACCCAGCTAGGCCATAAGTACTTCTGTTATGAAATAAAGAGTTCCAAAGCATAAAAGTATTGAAAACCACAAAAATGCTCACTACTAGGGGAAATACGGTCAAACACTGGCTGGTAACAAAGAGGCCAATGAGGAATCCTTATAAACTAAAAATAACATTTACGCCAATAAATAAAATATGAGGAACAAGAAAAACTTAAAAACTGCATTCCTTCCAAGGGGAGGAGCCACAGCTGAAATACAACAAAAATTACAACAACCCCCAGGTTGTGTGCAAAAAGGCAACAAAGAATCTTTATAAATTAAAGATTTATTACAAAAATATCAAAAATACAAAGAAAAGATCAAAAGTGCAAAAACAGACACAATGGAAATGTCTAAATGGCACTCCTAAGCAAACAAGTCCCAATACAAAAGCCAAAAGAATAATCCTGTAAGACAGCAGAGAAAGAATTGAAAAAACAAAACAGTATATCTAGACAGCAAAAGTAATACTTACAATAACTACACCGAACACAAATGATTCCTACTTCTGAGCCTTTTCTGTCAGTATAAATAACCTTAGGGAAGGTCCAGGAGTGGTGAAGCCAAGGTGGTCCCAACTGTTGGGGCTCACCTGCAAAGAATATGGACCAGCAGAACATTTAAAGACACAAACCAATTGAAACTGTGTAAAAATCAAACACATAATTATTTAAATACAACAAATTACAATAAAATATATAATTACACATAATTCCACAGCACATTCTCTGTCTATGAAAGTGAGCAGTCAACCTAACAGGCAATCATGTCACTAAGCACTTTCTGAGGCTATGCAGCAAAGATAATCACATATAAAACTGGATGTATCTTTCAAAACTATCTCTAATACTGTACATTATGCAAAAAATTGCAAAAAGTAAAAGATACTGAACTGAAAACTCAGGTACAACACATAATGAAAACTGCTTAGGAATAAAAATGTTCAAAAGACTTCCTAGACAACACTTGCTGGACTTTACAGGAACAGAATGACCACTACTGAACAATGACAGGAAAAATTATTCTTCTTTGCAGGCAGGGTTTTTCTGCCAGATAAAACAACATAAAAATATGAGAGAGTATCACCTTCTGGTTAATAATGAGAACCTGAACAGGGTGCCCACACTGGAAAAACAAATCTTACATAAAAGCCAGAATAATGAAGAAAACGTAATATATAACATTCCTGAAATTGTACTGTTACAGAACCTGGCATGCTTAACAAGCAGTATTGTATAGTCAGACTAAGTCAAAAATATTTTTTAAAAGATATGTTGTAAGAGTTCCCTAAACCTAAGATCCAACTACAGCAAACGCCACATTGCTGAGTCATGTGATAGATAGATAGATAGATAGATAGATAGATAGATAGATAGATAGATAGATAGATCTTTATTTGTCCTAATATGGGAGATTTAACATTTACAGTAGCTCAAGAAATATAGAAATATTATGACAGAAAACAATAACTCCTCAAACACACATACAAGCACTTTAAAACAATTACAGCAGACACAGAAAATTTTGCAAGGCATTTATTTTCTAAGCCTACATATTGTAATACAGGGCTGTGATCTAGGTTATTGAGCAATATAAAAAATATAGACAGCACGTGTGAATACTTCAGAAATGTGTCTTATCTGCAGCTTGTTAAAAAAAATCTAAGGCCTGGTGCAGATGAATGCCTTAACCAGCAGTTTAGAGAATGAATTTCATTCATTTCTCTGGTGGAAAGGCTACATGCAAATGATGTAAAATTACAAAAAAAATGCTATTTCTCTTTTTAAAATAAATTTAAAAAACAAAAACCTGCTCTCAGCAACTAATACTTAACCTCAATGAGCAGTGCAGTGTTTTTAGCAGCTCCCGATAAAAAGATTATTAGGGAGTTGCAAAATACTCAGGCTTCTCCTTCTCATGGCTATGGCAGCTCATCACCCACTGAGGTCACACTCTTGCATTGAAAGTGTTCTGCCTTAACCTGGACAATGAGGTGGATAATTCAGATGAGCTAAAGTAAAATGTTTTTTTTTTTTTTTGCCTTGGCAGTTGTGATTGCTGTTGTCTGTGAAAGTGGTGTCTTAATTGCATGTAATAAACTCTTATTGTGAGTGCTGGTAAAATACGTATTATACGTTGGAATGACTAATGGGAACAGACTGAAAGCTCTCCTGATGCTACATGAAAGAGAACTAAAGCTAGGCAGTAGCAAACAAACAGTTGATGAAAGTTAATGAGAGTGGGCAGGATCTTGATTGATAAAATAATTATGTTCACATTACATAATAAAACATCAAATTCTCAAAACCTTTAACTGGGGTGCAAAGAAGGAACAAACCCCAAATGGAGAGCCAGTTCATCAAGGACTGATACAAGAATGTATTTTGCAATTTTTTTCACATTAGATCATGAGCTGCTGTATATTATTTTAAATTAGTCATCTGTCTTACTTTTGTGAGATACATTAAGAACATCAAGCAGCTGCCTTAATAATTTCATTTTGTTCATATGACATTTGTACTTCCATATGTCCTTTGGCTGTAACTAAGCATATATATTTTTTTGTTTTTTTTTACATTTTTATTGATTTTATTGAAATCACACAACATTCCATACAAATACATCAATTTTACAAGAATAGGATTGAAAACAAATCAACCCCCACCCCTGAGAAAGAGAGCGCTCTTGACCTCAGACTGGGGCGACGGTTCATCTTTCAGCAGGACAACAACCCTAAGCACACAGCCAAGATATCAAAGGAGTGGCTTCAGGACAACTCTGTGAATGTCCCTGAGTGGCCCAGCCAGAGCTCAGACTTGAATCCGATTGAATATCTCTGGAGATATCTTAAAATGGCTGTGCACTGACACTTCCCATCCAACCTGATGGAGCTTGAGAGGTGCTGCAAAGAGGAATGAGCGAAACTGGCCAAGGATAGGTGTGCCAAGCTTGTGGCATCATATTGAAAAACACTTGAGGCTGTAATTGCTGCCAAAGGTGCATCGACAAAGTATTGAGCAAAGGCTGTGAATACTTATGTACATGTGTTTTCTCAGTTTTTTTATTTTTAATAAATTTGCAAAAACCTCAAGTAAACTTTTTTCACGTTGTCATTATGGGGTGTTGTGTGTAGAATTCTGAGGAAAAAAATGAATTTCATCCATTTTGGAATAAGGCTGTAACATAACAAAAGGTGGAAAAAGTGATGTGCTGTGAATACTTTCCGAATGCACTGTATAGAGCTCGAGTAAATTCTCTGCATTGCTCCCTTCAACTCCTTTTCTGATATGTTGAGGGAGAGATCCTTTTCCCATTGTCCTCTTGGATCTTTGAAAGGGAGGGACTGTAAAATGGTTTTATATATTGCAGAAATGCTGTCTAAGTCCTTGAAACTGATGAGTATTTTTCCAGCATAGAGGGAGGTGGGAGATGAGGGAAATTGCGCAGGTTCTGTTTAACAAAGGTTTTAATTTGAAAATAGTGGAAAGTTAAATTTAGAATGTAATTGTTCATAGGATGCAAAGACGTTGTCTATGTACAGATCTCTAAGTGATTTAATTCCAGATGTTTTCCAGACATTAAAAACTGCATATGTTTGTAATGGTTGAAAAAGGTGGTTCTCGTGCAGTGGTGCCACCGATAAAAGATTCTCTATCTTAAAATGTTTCCTACATTGGTTCCATATTCTGAGTGAGTGAAGCACTATTGGGTTATTAGTATATTGGCGATAATTTGCATTTATTGGGGCGCAAAGCAAGGAATATAAAGATGAACTGCAGGATTCTATTTCTATTGCAGACCAAGCCTGCATATGTTCATCTATTTGTGTCAATGTGCAGGTTTTTATATGTTATATGTTTGCTGCCCAGTAATAAAATTGAAAGTTAGGCAGAGCCATGCCACCTTCTGCCTTTGGCCTTTGTAGGGTTGCTCTTTGGATACATGGATGTTTTGAATTCCAAATAAATGTGGTTATGGTTGAATCTAATTTCTTAAAGAACGATTTATTGATGTATATTGGAATATTGTGAAATAAAAAGAGAAGCTTAGTGAGGATATTCATCTTAACAATGTTAATTCTTCCAGCTAAAGTGAGATGAAGGGTTGACCATCTATACAAGTCTTGCTTGATTTTTTCCATACAGACAGCAAAATTTTGTTGATAAAGGGCTTTATGTTTACTTGTGATGTTTACCCCCAGATATTTGAACTGATCTGCGATGATAAAAGGGAAGGTGTCCAATCTAATATTGTGTGCTTGAGAATTCACTGGAAAGAGCACACTTTTAGTCAAATTAATTCTGAGACCAGAAATCTTTTGGAATTCTGCTAGTGCTGTTAGGCCTGCAGGCACAGTATTTTGTGGGTCTGATATATACAGTACCATATCATCTGCATATAAAGAAATTTTCTGTTCAAGTCCTTCTCTGATAATCCCCTTTATCTCATAAGCATTTCGAAAGTGAACCACCAGTGGCTCAATAGCGATTGCAAAAAGTAGTGGTGACAAGGGGCATCCTTGTCTGGTACCACGTTCTAGTTTAAAGTAGTCTGAATTAATGTTGTTAATACAAACTGAAGCTCCTGTATTGGTATACAGTAGTTTAATCCATGCACAAATGTTTGGGCCAAACCCAAATTTCTCCAATGTAGTGAAAAGGTAGTTCCATTCAATCATATCAAATGCTTTTTCTGCATCCAAGGATAATAAAATCTCTGGGATATTTGACTTGGCGGGTGAGTATATTACATTAAACAGGCTTCGACGATAACTAAGCATAGTTGATGGGAAACTAGACAGACATTGTCTGTTTTAATGAATCTGAATATCTTATAGCCCTTTTATTATATACATATATATGACTTTTGCAAATATTTACAGTAAGTGCCACACTGAGGTAACTGGTCAATTGTAAATGAAAAGCGCCAGCTTCGGAAAGCTTCAAAGTCCAATAGTCAAGAAGCATGCTTCTGTATTTTTGATTGTAGAAAAAGAGATGGCTGGACATAATTTCATCCAAACCATGACTGATTATAATATTCACTCTTCGGGCAAAATAGTTTACAGTATTTTTAAATCCAATGAATCCCTTTTTCACTTCCACAGGGTCTACATCACAATGCTTACATATATTTGGACAGTAAAACTAAATTATTTTCGTGGTATCTGTCTATGCTAGCAATCATAATTAGAGAACAAATTACATTTTTGTAATTTACTAAGTCACTTCTTGTTCAAATCAAATGTTAACTCAACATGAAATGAAGAGACATATTGTAATCATATTTCATCAGTGAAAATTATTCTGCAAAAGAAAATGAAAGATTTAAACAAGATAATTGAAAAAGGTCAGCAATCAAAATTAGAGAGCGAGTTGTACTAGTTAACAGCTGGTTCTAATCTGGCATGTCTAGAAATACCAGACAACACCTATTGACTAGTCAACATTGGTATGCATTTTGCAAGATGGTGAGCCCCTCGAGGGTAACTGAAACGCTACAACATCAGGGTGTTCAGATTAGGGCTAATGGGATGACCCTCTTAGCTGTTGGAAAAGAAACTGATCATTCCAAGGGCTTAATTTCTGGAATATTGAAGCTGTACAAAGGAACAAAGTCATTCAAGTTCCAAACAAATTTGGTCATCCACGTAAAACATGTGCACAAGAAAACAGGATGATACAGAGACTCTGTAGGGAAACAGACAACACAGTTGAAATTACTCAACAGTTCAGAGCTGAACAGGACAATAATTTGGCTCTACATACAGCGCAGTGTTTCACCATCTGAGAGAATTGGGACTGAAGTCCCACTCCACAGTGAGCACGCCTTTCAACAACAAGAAGAATAATAAAGTTAGAACAGATTTTGCTGAGGAGCATGTTGTGTGGAGTGAGGAGAACTGGTCCAAAGTTCATTTCAACAATGAAAGCAAGTTTAATTTAGTTGGTTCAAATAGGAGAAATGTTATGTTCAGTGTCCAAGTGGGAAAAGTGTGAACCCAAAGTGTGTGAAGAAGTCTGTAAAGTTTAGAGGAGGAAGTGTCACGGTGTGGGGATGTGCTCAGGAGTCATGTCTCTCATGTACCTGCATGACAAGGTGAATGCTAATGTGTATCCGAACCTCCTTCAGCAACCTGCAGTTCCCTCCCTGCAAGAATCACCCAATCAGCCACCCAATTTTATGCATGACAATGCCACTTGCCACACTGCAAAATGGGTGAAGCAATTCTTAGATGCAGACAATATCAAAGTAATGAAATTGCTAGCCCAGAGTCTTGATCCAAACCCAACTGAGAATCTCTGAAAGACAGTTGGCGACAAAGTTATGGCAAAGAAACCTGCTACAATTGTGGAAGAAGCTGGAAGACAAGTGGAACAAAATAAAGGCAAAGCAGTGAAAGAAACTGGTCATGTCCTGTTGGTGTAGATATGCCAAAGTCATTGTATGTATGGGCCTCTTCACTTCCTACTAGATATTCAAAGCAGGCATATTTTACAATATAGTTTTTGTTGAATGCCTCTTTTTGCCTTGGTTATTTTTTAAAACATTCGAGTAGAACATTTATAATACCTACAGCTACTATGCCTTTAAAGTGTGAGCAGTGACAGTCATCAATATTTGCTACGATGTCACTACATGACCTGTAAGTAGTGCAAATGCAATTTCTCTCATAAATTATTAAGAAACATTATGTACTTTATTGTATTATGTTGCACAGTTTTGGCTTTGTGACCATATATTTCACTTAATTTAAGAATGAAATACAGTATGTGTATAAACATTATAGTAGTTGTGATATAGCTAGTTATTATTTAAAAATGTAAAAGTAAATGAAAAATGCACTTCAAGTAATACAAACATCTTAAAACCTAAATACTTAAAACAACAGATTCTAGAATTTGGTTAAGCCATGCGAGTATTTATTTTGATGCTCAAGGTAGGGTGATATGCAGTGCTTTTCTATAATATGCTATACAGTATTCCTGTTATGGCCTCATAATCTCAGGGATCTGAGTGCAATCCTTTCATATTCTCTGTAGAATTGTGTTCATTCTCTCAGTGTCTAACCTCTTTTCTTCAGGTACTCCAGTATTCTTACTCATCCCAAAAATGTGCAATCCAGGCTAGTTAAGTCTAAATTGGCCTGCTTTTGTGTTTAATTACCAACTTAGTCACTGTCTTTTCGTGTGCTTTCTCTGGGTTTCCTCACATATTTCAATGCTGTACATTTTAAATGACTTAGATAGCATAGGTAAACAGTCCTGCATTGGTATACCTTGCGTTAAATACTGCTAGACTCTAGAGCCCCCATAACCCTGCACTGGAACCACAGAGTTCAGAAAAATTATGCTTCAGCTAGAGATATAGTGTTCAATCTAGGTGCACCCTTAAAACACTGCATTTTATAATTCCATTATAGCAAAATTGCCATTTCCAACTTCATCCAAATCTGTTGAGTGGTGACAATGAAAGAGGCTTTTGCAATTATTCCAGCTTTATTACATTAAATGTAATATACATTTAGATGTTATTATAGACAGCCAGGATGCCTATTGATATATTAAGTTACATTTTTAATAAATATGTTGGGATTATGTACTGCAACACTGTTGAACACATCTCATTAAAAATGCTAGATGTTAGTCTAACCCTGTACAATTAATTAATAATTAAAGAAAACATCTCAATAAGCAGCTTCAAAAGACAAATTTAAGTTTTATTTACTACTAAATAAGAAAGTTAAATACAAAGCCTCTAAGGAAAATAAATTCTACACTAAATAAAAAATTAAGTTTATAACAAAACATTTAATCTGTTTAGACTTCATTGGGGTGTGTGCCAGAGAGGGCAATTCAGACAAGATATTGTATAGAGGTCACAGGGAGTTTAGGGAGCTAGAGAACATGACAGGTTTTAATGGCAGAAGGTGCGCGAAAGGCAAATATATTGAAAGATGAAGGCTGACATTAAGAGATTAGTCAGTCATTCAGTGTGTGTGATAGAACAAGGAAAAATTAGCTATTTTGCAATTTTTATTTGATTTGATAGGCATTTGTAAATTCTATGACAGAACCCAACACAGATGGATGACTATGATTAAGAAATACAAAATTGGTCACAATTTGCTCAGACCGAACTTTGATCCTGATAGTTCTGATATATTTTTTAAAATAATCTGCAACCCATGCAGTTGTTTCACTAATGTAAACAAATTGACAATTTCTAGACAATGTACATTAAAGCCGATCATTATATAAGCAGTATTAGGACATAGAATACATTGTTTATATCCTAGCATCATAAGATAGAAGAAATAATAAATGTTTGGCAATATACACTGCATATGTATAACCACAAGATGGCACCGATCAAGGCAGCCACATTTGTCTGGTTGCTGCTTATGTGTCAGTTGTTTTTGTCTGTTAACTTTGCCTTTTGAAACAAAAATGAGATATGGGTCATAATGTAATGGAGTGAATCTATATAGCCAACAAATTAGTGACCCACTACTAAATAAAAGTATATGGAACGCTAAAATATGTTTTGTGCCCATTGTTGGAATTTTGAACACCCTTCACACTGATGTTTAGGCATACTCTTGTCCAAATCATAATGGCCCTTTAGATGTATAGTGACAAATTGACAGATTATATAAATGTATGTACGGATATGCATAGCTAGATATTCAGTCTGTGTTTTCTAGATCATATCTATTTTCACTATTTTGTGATGTCAAGATTATGGGTTAAGGTATTGATTTTTCCTGCTTCAGAATGTGGTCAACATTTTATGCTCATTTTTTAAACGTAGCAGATGTTCCAATTCCAAAGTGATATACAGAAACAGACAGAACATAACTTGTTAAGAAGAAATTTGGCATGGTGCCTAATACTCTTAAAAGTAATTTTGGAGACAATCATTTTTAGACATTGATGACAGCTTCCTTCTGTGCTTCATAATTAGTCAGTTCTGACATATGGCAAATGCTTGTAGACTTTTCAATATCTTTGATCCTTTTGGTTGGTTAAGAATATTTGAACATATTGAGTTTTTAAATATGAATTGCACTGCAGCAGTTACATATTTTGTCATCTGGAGACAAATGCTGCTGTGCTTCAGATTGGCTTCTGATATGTTATAAAACAGAACAAAAAAATGAATTAGAGCTAGTTTAAAGAGTGAATCTGTTTCATTGAGTATCTTGGATAGCTTTGGAGACACATTGTTCAAGGGAAGGTGGTGCTGCAGAGCAGGTTTAGTCAGACATTTTCATAATTTTAAGACGTTGGATATAAATTTGTTGTTAAAGTGAAGCATTGCTTTTTTTCCAGCACTTATTAAGCAAGTCCTTTACCCAGCTGCAAGCTTGCATAATATAGGTCATGATGATTTTGCAAAGTTTATGCTGTAGTTCTAAGTTCTCCCATCAGGCCACTTAAAACATGTATCGGGAAGACTTTAGGGATTTGCCAAGTGTTCACAAGAGGTTTAGCTAACTGACAGTTCGAGGCAGGCCAGCACGTGAACAGGAACAGGATTCATCACATCTCATTGAGGAAATTTGCTTTCATATGTGGAAGAGCGCACATGATGAGTGTCATAACGCTTGATCTTGTAAGGATCCTGGTTAATGGGGCTCTTGATGAGATTCGGGTCTTCAGTTCTTCTGTAACATAAAGAAAAATATAGTGATTGATTTTGAAAATATTCTTTTATGTGCTTTAAAAAAAACGAAGTACAGTAATTGATGCTCATAAAATAAAGATGGATGATTTTCTGCCATGCATGCCTTTAAGTTTTTATAATGTATTCTATTCATGTACAGTACAGCATAATTTGTTTTATAGGACTGCAGGTTCTAATTAGAATGCAGCTAGTGAAATACTTTGCTCAGAGAGACAACAAGGGAAATTTGGTCTCTTTATTTTTTGATTAAACCTTAATTAGTATACCAAATTGCATCGTATAGAACCCTAGATGGACATCTTTGAAACAATCTTCTATTTGTATGCCCCTTTCATAATGACCACTATCCCTTTAACATTGCATACACAGTTTACCTCAGGTCACATTTATACACATTTACACTCAGTTATACCAGCCCAGTTTAGAGTATATACATTTATTCTGCCTACCCAAGCATTAGGGGAAATGGGGTAACAATGAAAACTCATATAAACATTACCCAGAGAAATCAAAAGGATAAAGTCAAGGCTATTAATCTATTCTTGGAAAAAGAATCAGAGCAATGGTTATTTTTATCATTTTGGAGATAAGGTCCCTCTGTAAATTAGTCTTTAAGAAATGTTTTTTAAGTTTGACCAAATTATGAAATATTAACTTTCATTATTAATGTTTTTTTATCTAAAATCATTGTTACCCCCTTTATGATAGTATGAATTGGCTTACCCTAATACTGTATAATTTCCTTCATATTTTGCATGCTTCATACTTGTTAACAAAGCAAAAAAATGTGTTTCTCCTTCTAATGGTGGCCTGGGTGGATGATCTTCATTACTGTACTGAATAACACTGCTCAAATTTGTGAACTGTGTATATAACTATAAACTTATCTGTTTTTACCTTTTAAGAACAGTAAAAGATAAATCCTGAATGTGTGTAATTATTCAAAAGAATAATTTTAAAGGATAAACCAATATTACAATGCATCTTAAAAACTCAACACTCATACAATATAGCACTCAGCCAGTGCACAACATTAGCACAGCATGTTCTTTATGCACTTATCTAAAACAAACAGCAAACAAAAAGATATGGGACTGACAAGGTTGAGCAGAACATGATCAGGAGCAGTAAGAGCAGGATTGCCGTCAGAGTGGACAGGATAGCTGTGATGACTACCATTCCTGCAGACCGCTTTCCAAACCATGTGTCAATAGTTGCAGGATCCGTTGCTGTAGAGGATTAGAACCAGAAACACAACAAAGTAAGTCACAAGAATGGTTTCTACAAATGCTATATCAATCTACCTTACTTGGCTGAGGCATAACCAAAAGAGCTAAGTAAAGATAAATATTCAACAGTTTCTCGTCTACTTTTCTGAATATCAGGGAATGGTAGAATTCTGCTTCCTTTCAGACCTATTTTCAATTTTTACTTCTTTAGTAAAACATATTTTTCACTTTTGATGTTTCTGGCCTAAATACTGGTAAATGTAACAAAACAAAATATTCCTTGGGTTTAATTAAAAAAGAGCTAAATAAACTTCCACTTGATATTCAAAATCAGTGATTCCCAACTGGGGATAAATTTTGTCACAAAGATCTCGATTAGTTGCCAACTGCTCCAAGAATAATCGAAATCATATGTAAAAAGTAAGAACAAGCATCTCACTAATTAATGTTTTCATTGACTCTGTTTGTGTTCTGATATACTGGTATCTGCCCATCATTAGTTGCTTTTAAATAAATGAAATTGCATTATTATGTGCTCTTATTATTATGTGACCTTATAATAATAATGTTAAAAACAGTATCTTAAAATTTTGCCTTTATTGAGTGCTCCATTATGTTAGAAGTATAAACTTAAATTACTGAACAAACACAGTGGGAGTAAATTTACTTTCAAAAACTTGACAAGGGGTAAACAGGGTGAAAAAGGTTGAAAGCCCCTACTCTAAATGGTAAATCCATTCAAATTTTGTTATTGTTTTGCCATAGTGAATAAAATTTCCAATGTAATGGCTACTACTGTACACACTCTTTACTAACAAACAGATGTACTTAAATCAGTAAAGAAAGATAATAAAAGGTGCTTACGTGATAGAAGATTGATGTTTGTTGACCATGGTGTCTCACTGACAACATTATTGGTGATTGGGTTTACAACAAAATATTTCACACTATAATGGGGAAAAAACAAGAGACAAGTAAATTACTTTAACTTTTCATTCTTTCGGCAAGGTGAATTACAACATTAGAACAATTTTGACGAGAATAGGCTATTCAGCCCAACAAGCCTGGGAATCCTATTCACTTAGATTCTCCAAAATAACATTTCAGGATCTACCTTATATAAATTAGACTCCATGAACATGGACGGCAAAAAATATATGTCTAATTGATAATAGTTTTGATGATCTTGTATCTAAGGAAAGATTAACCAGTCTTTTGTTTGTTCTGTCTGGTTTAAGCTCTTAACTTGTGATGATCATTTTTGTAACCTTGTCCCATAGCACCAGATTCAAAACCATTCCCCAGACTGATGTTCATTTGATTATGATGACCTCTTTAATAAGATGCTTTGGATAAAAGCATCTTCTAATTGAATAAATGCAAATATAAATGCAAAAGAGCAGATGTTACACATTTCTTCTCTCATATACGACAATATTAAGGCTGAGCATTTTTCTACCAAAGAAACTCAGCTTAACCAAAAATTAAACTAAACAGATGTGCCATAATATTGCACTTTTAAAATATGCAGACAATAATATTTAAACTAGATAAAATACATTTGCTGCGGTGGGTTGGCACCCTGCCCAGGATTGGTTCCCTGCCTTGTGCCCTGTGTTGGCTGGGATTGGCTCCGGCAGACCCCCGTGACCCTGTGTTCGGATTCAGCGGGTTGGAAAATGGATGGATGGAAAATACATTTGGAGGTGTACCGGTCCATGAAGTATGAACATTCATTATGGCATAAAAGCAGTTCTCTTTTTGTTTAAAAATCACTTTTCTTAACTGTGTAACATTTCATTTAATGCACAGTAGCTCCAGGGCTGATGGGCTCTTAGTGCAGATTATGTTACCTTTGCAAAAGTCTTAAATGTTTTTCTGATTTTTTTTATATGTATCTGATCCATCCATCCATCCATTTTCCAACCCGCTGAATCCGAACACAGGGTCACGGGGGTCTGCTGGAGCCAATCCTAGCCAACACAGGGCACAAGGCAGGAACCAATCCCAGGCAGGGTGCCAACCCACCGCAGCACACACACAAACACACCCACACACCAAGCACACACTAGGGCCAATTTTGGATCGCCAGTCCACCTAACCTGCATGTCTTTGGACTGTGGGAGGAAACCGGAGCGCCCGGAGGAAACCCACGCAGACACGGGGAGAACATGCAAACTCCACGCAGGGAGGACCCGGGAAGCGAACCCAGGTCCCCAGATCACCCAACTGCGAGGCAGCAGCGCTACCCACTGCGCCACCGTGCCGCCCATCCATCCATTTTCCAACCCGCTGAATCCGAACACAGGGTCACGGGGGTCTGCTGGAGCCAATCCCAGCCAACACAGGAACCAATCCCGGGCAGGGTGCCAACCCACCGCAGGACTATGTATCTGATATTTTGCCTTATTTTTTAGACACTTTTTTATGTAATGACTTCTATGGCGCCTTTGCTTTTGCTTTGCTCAAATATTGCATTCATTTTGAATTCCTTTTTGATTACTGCTATTTGGATTTGTGACATTAAACAATACATTTTTAAAGGTTGTCATGTCTCTCATTTTAACACTTTTAATCTTCACTCTTATAAGTGCATGCGCTACCTTCATCTTACTCTTTATCCTCATAGAGTAGCTTTCTTTCTGGAGGAACAGCCATCTTTGAAGTCATGCTGCTTACAGCTAGCAGTTTTAGATGAAATCTGCTTTACAATACACCTTGCACCTCAATTGCCTAACTCATTCCTATACATATCAATTTGTAGATCCATCCATCCATCCATTTTCCAACCCGCTGAATCCGAACACAGGGTCACGGGGGTCTGCTGGAGCCAATCCCAGCCAACACAGGGCACAAGGCAGGAACCAATCCTGGGCAGGGTGCCAACCCACCGCAGGACACACACAAACACACCCACACACCAAGCACACACTAGGGCCAATTTAGAATCGCCAATCCACCTAACCTGCATGTCTGTGGACTGTGGGAGGAAACCGGAGCGCCCGGAGGAAACCCACGCAGACACGGGGAGAACATGCAAACTCCACACAGGGAGGACCCGGGAAGCGAACCCAGGTCCCCAGGTCTCCCAACTGCGAGGCAGCAGCGCTACCCACTGCACCACCGTGCCGCCCCAATTTGTAGATTTGAGTCAAAAATTATATTGTCTATTTTCACTCGGGTTCAAGACATGCCTGACTTCTATTATTAAGAATGAGGCACACCGGTAACATTGTATACAGCATCACCTTTTAAGAAATAGTACAACTGCTTTGCAGATTTTTTAGATTAAATTCATTGTCATGGTAGTTAATATTAATTAATTTTATTTAAATAGTGCCTTTTCTATGTGCAAAGCTCTTCACAAGTATTCCAAAGGATATAAGATATAATCAAAGCACAGAAAATTATCAAATAAATTAACCGTGGATACAAACTTGTATCGACATTAAAAATCAAATAAAAGATAACTATATAAAACACAAAGTTCCAGAGCTAGGATAAGAAACAATAAACAATTTTCTGTTATAATACTTGATATAATTTTCAAGAATTGTTGTAATGTATTTGCAAATTATATTATATTCTGTAGATAAATTGTTACATTCTTTAAAAGTTCTGAACAATCCGAGTTCTAAGGTTACAGCTAATTTTACTTTGATGCAGCTGTTTTCTGAATTGCAATTGATTGTACAGAGAAGCTAGAAGAAAAAAGAGGGGAGGTTAACAAGTATGTTTAGTATGTTCGCAGTTTATGCAAAAATAGGTGTCGTTTGTACTACTGAAGGGGCGCTTGCGTCAGACATCGAGGGTGATCCCTCCAGGTCACCGAAGCCTAAATACAGAGGGTCAGTTTCTCCATTGTGAATGGTGAGAGTTTCTCTCCTGCTGTTCCCACCAGTCCCTTTCATCCTTTTCTCAAAGGTGTCTTGTGAGAAGATTGGTGAGGCCTTTGAGAAAAGGATGAAAGAGCTTGGTGAGAGACTAGTGAGAAAAGCATAAGAGAAACTCACAATTTTTTATTGACAAAGTGGCCCTAAGTCAAACTTTTGCAAGATCTTCTCACTGGTGTTAAGTTCCTTCACACTCATGTAAAATCTTTGATAAACTTACCCATTATCTTAGCATTCTACATTTTCAGAAAATATTTTTTACTTCTTATGCCAACTTTGTCTCATTTACAGTATTTATCTTTGATTTAGTGTTTAATGTCTAATATTAAATAATATTATTTATCTGACCTTTTTCTGTGCTTATGTTCCTTTTTAATAGTGCAGGGCTTTGCAAATGGGAAGAAGCTATATAAATAAAATATAGTATCATTATCAATGTTACTATTATTACTATTACTCATCATGACGTAAATTTAATGTGCTGTGTTTGATGACTACTGTCTACTGCGAAGTTGGGTGCAAGAATTATCCAGTTTAAGAAGCACTCAGTGATTAACAAGTAGGTCAGTAAGCATGAAGATTACAGGGATTTAAACTGCTACTTTAGTTAGGATACTTTGGGAAATACCCCAGTTAATTATTCATGTTAGAAACAATTTCAGAGCTACTTTTTTTCTTCCCACCCCTGTAACAAAATTCAGCTATGCATTCTGTGAAATATTTTACAGATTTAATTAATAACATTGCATTTGGATGTTAAACAATGTCTCCAAACAAATTACTGTATTTTTTTCCCTCAAAACCCTTTCCTTACTTTACTGTAGAGCCCATAGGAAGAGGTCCATTGCATGTGTTGCTTACGCAGTCAACATTTTGTCCAACTCTAACCACTCTTTGGCCATTATTTGTCTGGTTACAAGCATAGGCAGACTGGCTTCCCACATAAAAAATGTCAAGTTTTGAGGTCATCATAGTAACTGACTGGGTTGTTTTCTCACTGTCATACAAGTTTTTTTCTGTTAATAAAAAGAAGAACTTGTTAGAACACCAAGAATGGAAAACGAACAAAAAAAAACCCTATATGTAACTCTGCATAAATGTATCCCTTTAAAACATGTATAATTCAGTTATAGAGTTGCTTGATCTGGACACAACCTCTGCATTATCCCTTGAATTACAGAACTCATATCCGAATGGGGCACTGGGACCCACTTTCACACACACATTCCTTCACACCAGGACAATTTAAAGAGTCCAATTAACCTAACATATGTTTTTAGAAAATAGGAAGAAAGCTGGATTACTCAAAGAACAACCCATGAAGATACGAGGAGACCATACAAACTGCACAAAGACATTGACAAGTCTGGTATTCAAAACCAGTCTCCTTGGACTATGAGTCAGCAGTACGAATGATTTTACAACCATAATGATGAGTAAAATGTATCATCTTAAACTAAATAGCTTTGCTTACATTAACCCTTTTCAATATTGTTATATAGTAGAAGATAGTCAGGATAGTCAAGATTAATGAAAATTAAAAGGTACTGACATAAACTTCAAATCTGCGTCATCACACATAATTGTCTAGTTTTCAAAGCATTCAGTATCAGATGGTACTCACCTGCTGCACTTTTGGCCGCTACCAGCCAAACCTCACATGTTGAAGTGCACCCCAGAGACTGAAAATCGAAGTAACATACAGGCTGTGCAAGTGTGAAGGTTGTTGAAGTAATTCGCCCTGCAACATTAGAGCCTGTGACTTGTGGAAGGTAGGTAGACTGTGAAACTGTAAATGCAAAAAAATAGCAAATGATGAAATAGGCACATTTCAAAGCATAAGTTTTATAGACATACATTTGTCAAAGTGTCTGTTCTGTTTACAGTAATGTACGCTTTACTGAGGCTCAGAATAAGTTCTTTAAAAAAGGATATTGCAAAGTATTTTGTACACATTACCTACTTGCCTTTCTTTAAGAAATCCTGCTTTTGGTAAAAGAGCTATAGTCCTGTTTGTAAAAACACCCAGGTAGGGCATGCAAGTACACAAACTTGAGCAAATATTGATGTGGACGATACTCTAAAGCACATACTGTACATGTACTTCACAATTGACTACCCATAGATAATCTCTGCAGCTCTAGTAAATTTACTATTCATAGTGACTCACTTGTACATTAAGATATTCCTAAGGAAACCAAATATCTAGCTATATTATTATAATAATAATTAGTGTTACCCATTAGATGTTATTTTATCCATCTATCCATGAACTTGTTCATTCCATTTCAGGGTTATAAGAGATGGATCATAGCCCAGAAGGTTCATTACCAGGTAATAAACAACCATGGGAGAATAAAACCTGTGCATCACAGGATGTACTATTATTATTATTATGTACACAAAGTAATTGACAAGGTGAGGACATTTAAAACAAAATTTAGATACGGTACAGACAGGATTAGTAATTTGCTCAGAGTCACAAATTGAGCAAGGTGTGCTGATTAACTGGAAACTATTGCTTAAAAGTCACTGCACTGCACAGATACAGCAGAACAGCATAAACTTTAAGTATTTTAACAAATTAAGTGCTTATAAATATACTTCTTGAATAAATGTAGAAATTTACTTCAAGCAATAAATTAAGAATTGGTTTTCCAAAATATGGGCTGTCTTTCTTTTTTTTTATTGTGAATTATAGTTTGGATTTTTGACTTGTGATGTCCTCCTCATTTCACTGCTTGCTTCACAGCTCAACATGTTCATACTTGTACTATGGCTTCAAGTTTCACTCATATACTGGTGAGCCCTACGTCGAAGTGAACATTAGGGATGGACGATACTACTACTTTTGAAACTGATCTGGATAAAAGTATTCTATGCGTTAGTATTTTTGATACCCATACTAAGTAGTTTGTAAGAGGATAGAAATTTGTTTTGGAATGATGATAGTGTTTTATAACAGCTAATCTTAATTGGTCAGCCTGTATTTAAATAAACTAATATCACAACACAGCATCAAGGTCACTATAACAAATATATTACAAATATAATGAACATGTCATGTAATTTTTTTGCCGGAGCCTATCCCAACTACCATAGGGCACAAGGCAGGAGGAAACCCTGGACAGGTTTCCCATCCATTGCAGGGCAAATACAACAAACACACACCACAGCCAATGTAACATTGTCAATTCATCTAAAGTGCACATCTTTGGACTGTGGAAGGAAATCTACTCAAACACAGGGAGAACATGCAAACCTGTCTCCTTACTGCAAGGCAGCAGCATTACTGCTGCATCACCATGCTACCCAGAATGAACATACAAATGTAATAAAGATAATATGAACTTTTACATTTTCCTAAAGATTTGGTTATTTGTTTAATACATGTAAAACGGGCAATCACTTCATGAAAGTACTTAAACTTGATCCCCTTAGAACACTAACGTTTGCAAAAAAATAATATTCCCACATTTGCATTTTCTATTATATTCTGCCCTTCTGTTTTATCAAGAAATACTTTGTCATATTAGCTTTACATTTAACTTTCAAATTTGCATTCAGAAAAAGTAACATTGGCATTTTTACACTTAATCCTATTTTGTTTCTGCGGGTGCAAGGCAGGAATAATCCCTAGACAGGGTGACAGCCCATCACAGGATGAACACACACACATACACATCAGGGTCCAATTTAACATTGTCAGTCCACCTAACCTGCATGTCTTCGGACTGCAAAATACTGTAACTAAAATTTATATTAATATTTACTCTGACACTTAATTTTTCGGACAGAAAAATCTAATTTCAGTGAAAGTTTTCATTTTCAAATTAGGCATAGCTATTAAGTATTTTGCATAGTGTTAGACTATTTAACATTACTGTATTCATTTATGGATATTGGTTATACTGTCCACTTCATTTTAATTAGAAAGAAAAACAAAACGGACAGAACCTGTGACAACATGCTATAACAGTGATGCTTTCCGTGTCCTCCATTAGGACAACAAAGGGTTTTGTGCTTCATAAGTAATGAGAGGTAAACAGCAAAATGTTAAACTCAGCTAAAAAGTCTTGATTAAACCCATTTTACATAACCCTTCTAGCAGCACAGTTACCTGGATAACATATCTGTGCCTCTTTGCAGCTAAATCACTGTGCTTCAGATTTACATCTTTTTGATGTTTTACAAACACCTGTCTCTTCGTCAGCATCTGTGCATTTTAAATGTTAAAATAGGCTGCTTATTCGATTACTATACTGCTCCTCTTCCTCACAAATACTGCATTGGGCGGTTGTATTATTTTCCACCTTTGAAAGTAGCATTATACAATGCTATGCTTTCGGTCTGCCATTGCTGTACACAGTTTGTGCTTGTGCAAGGGGTGTGGTTTTATGGCAATCATGCATCAAAGTGTGTCTGCTCATTTCAGTATGTATGAGCTGAAAGTTTTTTACTACATCCTATGCCACTGTAGGAATGTTGCTACTATATAGTATCTTACAAAAAAAAAATAGCAAACAGTATTTTTTAACTGTACTCGATACCACATGAGTACGGTTTGAGCATCGAAGTATCAATTACTGTGGTATTGATCTGTCCATCCCTAATGAACATCCTTCCTGCCTGTACAGAGGATATAGAAGAAGTTATCATCTGATTCTACCAGATACATTTTTTAACTAAACTCTGAGCAATACACAACTATTTCTTGTTGGATCTCAAAACCAAATCAGCAGGCTAAACTACTTCTTATTATATATTGGAGACTACTTAATCATCCCATCATGTCTGTAAAATGCCTTGGTGCTATGCTTAACATTTGTCAAAATTTGCATTTAGATATCTCTGTTGTAGTCAAGACATTTACCACTTGAATAATATTGCATCATCTGTCACTACATCCTTCATCATGACATTACATGATTTCATTTGGATTACTGTAAGTATCTGTCTAATGGTCTTTCTACAACATACCATAAACAGTTCAAGTGTGGCAGATAAATTCCTGATTTGGACCCAAGTAACTAAACTTCACCTTATTTAGCTTAACTTTAGTGGCTTTTTTTCAAATACTGGATTATTTCTGAAAATCTGCTACTGACAAAACAGCCAACACCAATATTCCATAAACCTATGAGAAAACGAGCACCTAACACCATTCTTATTGCTGTTCCAAAGTTTGCCTTTAAAACTCTCAACTAAACTTTATTTTTATTTTGTGGCTTTTACATTATGGAATTATTCATTCATTCTCTGAACTGACTTATTCTGTTGTAAAATCATTAAGAGTCAAAACTGAAATGGGTTACATATAAACAACCCAGAAAGCAACACAATGTAATCATCTCAAAACTACACAATCCATTTCAGAGTTTCAGAAGTCCAGAATCTATCCTGGTAGGATTTTTCACAAGGCAGGAACCAACAATGGACAGGGTAGCATATCATATTAATGTAATATTCAGATTGTTAATAACACAAAGAGTTGTGGGAATCTGGAAGAAACTACCAAGACATATAGTTGAAGCAGAAATTTAAGAACCTTTAAGGAGTCTCCGGATTTGATATCGGGACTGTTTAGTTATTAGCTAAACATATTAGTTTGAGGGACTGAATGGTCTTCTCTCATTTGTCAAATTTCTCATATTTTTATGACACTGTGGCTCAAATGTTAGGATTGCCATTTCAGAGCTCTTATGCTCAAAGTTTAATTCCTGCCTGAAGTTCCTTCTGTGTGGTGTCTCTAATTTCTACCATTGTCACATAGAACATAGGACAGTCATACAGTAGATAGACTGCTGTTTCGATATTCTGTTTGTCTCAGTGTGTGCGTGTGTTTGTATGTGTGTGTGTGTATATGTGTGTGGCTGGAGATACTTGCATCCAGTAATGGACTGGAATAGGTCTTATTGCAATGGCCAGTCAGTCAGTCAGTCAGTATCCAACCCGCTATATCCTAACACAGGGTCACGGGAGTCTGCTGGAGCCAATCCCAACCAACACAGGGTGCAAGGCAGGAACAAATCCCTGGGCAGGGCACCAGTAACAATGGTATCTTCACTTATTATTATAACATAGGCACACAAAGAACCACTGGCCATCTTTCTTTCTTTCTTTCTTTCTTTCTTTCTTTCTTTCTTAGAAAAGTCAAGATGAATGTCAGGTTGGTAATTTCTTTATTGGACAGGCCAAGCCGGTCATTTATAAATCCAGAAAAGAGCAAGTGAAATCAAATAAATAATGTGACATGATGAGAATATTTCATGGACTTGTAAAAGCTAAGGTGTATTTGGAATCTAAATTCTACAGAATGACTGCAAATGTGAATTCTTTTGAGCAAAAATGGTGTGTTCATGAGACAATTTGTAAACCTGAAGATAATGATTCTTCTTATTTGACATACAGTATGAAGTAAGTATTGTTTTCTTTTTGGGGCGAGTTGGGGTTTTCTGTGTTTGCTTTACTTTCGATATTGTAATATATACATATTGTAATATATATGTATATTGTAATATATATATATTTCAAAAATCATTTTTTTCTTTCTTTCAAGTGGATGGCTGAAATGTTAAGACCTGTTGACTTTAACTTTTACTGTTTGCCATGGAGACTCTAGCATTTTTTCCAATAGACAGTTTGTAATTCCATAGACTTTTGACTGATTTTGTTCTGCACAGCAAAATTCATGCATGGTTGTATACATTGACAGGGCTGTTTGGTGGTCTAATGGGCTTTGCCACATAACTGAGCTGCTACCAAAATTTTTATCATAGAATGTGGAATTACTAATTACTTTAAAAGTTGTCAGGTACTAAGAACACAAGATAATATGAAAAAGATAACATGTTGTGCTGCATAAAAGGGGCTACATCACAGAGAAATGTAAATGCCTGCTTTCAGACTTCATTAGTCTCTGCTACTATCCCTGCTACCTGCATCACCTGCATGCTTATCTAACAGGTGTTTAGCTGGAACAGGCTTAAAATCTATTGATCGGTTATTTTAAATTCTTGAGAGTGCATCTTGACAGATGGATCCTTTTGACTTATTTACAAAAAGTAATGAAACACAAGATTCAAACATGTTTCCAAGATTAGCTACTGGTAAAGTGATTTTGTGTATGTTACTGATCTTAGGCTTATAGTGTCACTTTTGTCCGTTGTGCAGAGTACAGTGAAATCCTTACCTGCATGTTCTACCCAACATGCAACAAGTTGCCACTCTCCAGCAAAATGATTAGTAAGTATAACTTGCCTTACCTCAAAACTTCTCACTTCCTTATTAATCTTGCAAGGAGTTCCTTTACAACTGGTTCTATTATACCTTCATTTAGTGTTTTGGAATTCTAGTTTGAGGGTTTATTCTTCAGTTCACAGGAGACCTAATTTCAGTTGGGTGCGATAATATAAATAATTTTTAATCAGAGATGTGCTGAAATTAAAATGATTAATAATACATTATGGGCAAAGAAACATGTCTGAATAACTTGTGTAGGCTATGCATACTGACATCATAGCAATTTTGAGTTAGTACCTTGGTAGTATGACTGAAGCTCTAAATGTGCAAATGAAAATGTTCTTTGTTGCCATAATGACATTAATGAAATTACAAAGGGTATACTTTATTTATTTTTCCTTATTGTGAACACATTTAATATAAAAGTTTGACCAAACTGGTGAATGAAGTTATTTTATAATGTCTTCACACGACATATGAAAAGTCAGTCAGTCAGTCAGTCAGTATCCAACCCGCTATATCCTAACACAGGGTGACGGTGGTCTGCTGGAGCCAATCCCAGCCAACACAGGGCGCAAGGCAGGAACAAATCCCCGGGCAGGGCACCAGCCCACCCGTATGAAAAGTATAACACAAATCATCTAATTCATAAAACTCAATGTGTATGTGTTTTTTCTTCTGCAATTCCACACCCTTGATCCAATCTCAGCAACATTTGGCACACAAATCCCACTTTGTCAGGAGAAGACTGTTAACTACTTTGGAACCCTGCATTTTGACCCTTAGGGGACTTCTGTTGTTTTGTATCCCTTTTTACTACAGTGAATTTTAAGGACAGTGCCACCTGGTGGTTCACTTCAAGTGAAATATTAGAACAGATGGAAGGCAGACTAACAGACAAAGGATCAAAACATAAAGTTACTTACTAGGACAATACCAAGTGCAGCTGCTAGTATTGTATATAATGTGTTGTTGCAAGGTTGAAAATAAGAGAAAACTATTCATTAATAGTTGTATTGTAAAATATTTAGTGTTGTAAAATGCACAGCAATAATAATCAGTTGTATTTTCTCATGGTCCTTAGTCAACAGTGTGTTCAATTTTCTGTCAATGCAGTTATAATTCATACATTAATCTTTGTGCCAGCTTATCAAATAAATAGGGCCATTACATTTTCTGCAACAAATTCTGACTTTTTAGTTTCTCAAACAAATTGTTATTTTTGTTGTATTCAATGGTGTTTTTGGCATGAAAATTCTGTTGATGTCACATGGACCTGGTGTGGAGAGACAGAGAGAGAAACAGAGAGAGAAACATGGCAAGCAGGTTGCAATCCCTTTTCAAAAAGATGTGCAGAATGAGAATGTGTGTGTGTATACTGTATGTATTTTAAGAATTCAAGAGAGAAAGAGAGATAGATAGATAATCAAGCACTTAAAGAGCAGGACTTCTTAGACATACTCCTCTGCTTAAATCCATTGGTCTGGGTATGTTTGTCAGTCGGCCCTGGCTTAAGTTAGAGTAGATGAGTGCAGACAAGATATTCTCTAACCCGAAGTAAGCAGTATAAAATGGAACCAAGGGCATGAATGTGTAGGCAATCATTTGAGCTGATTTTGTCCCTCTTAACCTTACATAGATTGTGAATGTATCGAGTCATGCTAAACTGCAAGAAAGACTGCCAAACTTGCCTCCATACTACAAAATTTTTAAAATTTTAAAATGGCTTATGGTTTAAATACGCAGCCATTTCCAGCCGCCCCACCACTCTGCAATTTCTGGCTTTGCCACTATGTGGCATAGAAAAGATAATGAGAGCTGGATGGTACAAACTAAGAAGAATTAAACAACAGCAGCACTGTCAGAAGGACAGAGATGGCCACCAGTAAACCTTGTTTGATGATGCATGGGAAAGACCTAGTTTCACACTGTATAAGGCTACCAGCATCACTGATGATTAAATGTCAACCAAATCATGCCATAAAAGAAAAAAACTCACAGAAAAGGAAATCTATCAACATTGTCATACAGTACAACCATGTAAGGACAGTTTTCGAGGATATCTCAACATCAACATCAATTACTGAACACTGAAAAGAGGATATGAAAATGAATATTCATAAATTTTCATTTTTTTGCTCAATTGGCAAAGTGCTAAGTCATATTGTAAGTATTTAACATGATTCATGATAATGAAGACAATTACTGCAAAATAGCTTGATGTACAAGTTCACACAACCTTGAAAATGCATCACGAATGATCAATTAATGGGTCACTTAGGAAAGGACACTAACCTTTTGTCTCAAAGATGGAACTTAAAAATTCAGACTGCACATGCATACACATTAGCAAAGTATGAACGGACCACTACAGGGTCCAAGGGTCAAGCAACTTAGAAACAGGCTAGATGACCTGGGTCCAAAGAAAATTTCACATAATGAAAAAAGAAATATTTATCTAAATAGGAAATTGCACTAAGCATATCATGACAAATGGGAAAAATGTAATTATGTTGCTATAAATATTTTAACAATAAGTTAAATTATTGAGGTGAGTTTACTACTTACTTATTTTGTAAACAGAAGTGCCATCTACTGTGAATGAGAGGCAGTGCCCCAACTGCCTATAATGCATAGACACCACCAATTACATTTGTACATTGTTGTTAATATAACTCAATGTATAATTCAGATAAGGTTGTTTTACACATTTCTATTAAAGCATGTGCCAATATGTACAAAGACTTGAGGCCTAATTTACACTTAGCCTACAATTTTTATCTAATATAATTTTTTTTTCTGTGGTTTGGAATGTTAAATTAATGATTGCTCAGTGGCTATGGGTCATCTGTTGGTGAAGACCTTGTCGAGAGGTTTGCTTACCTTGGCAGTGACATTCACGTCGATGGTGACTCTGAAGTCAGTAGATGGATTGGGAGAGGAATGGCAGCTCATGAGGTCACTGGAAAGGGGTGTGTGGCGCACCCGATATCTATGTAAAAGGACAAACGTCCAAGTCTTTAGAGTCCTGGTGCTTCCTGTCTTGCTATATGGTTGCGAGACATGGACGCTATCCAGTGACCTGAGATGAAGACTGGACTCCTTTGGTACTGTGTTTCTCCGGAAAATCCTTGGGTACCGTTGGTTTGACTTTGTGTCGAATGAGCAGTTGCTCATGGAGTCCCGAATGAGGCACATTACCTGCATTGTGAGGGAGCGTCAGTTACGGCACTACGGCCATATGGCGCATTTACCTGAGAGTAATCAGGCTTGTAAGATCCTCATTGTTGGGGACCCAAGTGGCTGGACCAGGCCAAAGGGTTGCCCACGTAACACCTGGCTGCAGCAGATACAGGGTCATTTCTGTAGGGTGGGACTGGACCTGCTTGTTTGCCTGGGGAGGTTGCAAACCGGGATCCTGAGTTGTTTCATCATGTAGTGGGTGCGGCAATGCACTGCATCAGTGCATGCTCCCCAACTTGACTTGACTTTGGTGACATAGTGAAACAGTTGTTATGGGTAAGTATTGCTTTACTCCCTCCAATATCCTGAATTTGAATCTCACCCCCAGGGAGCTGTCTGCAAGGATTTCAACACTTTCCCCATATCTGTGACAGGCTTCATCCATTTACAATGGTTTTCCTCCCATGTCACCAATATGCTTGTTAGATTAACTGTCAATTCTAAACTGGCCTTGTGTGAGTGTGGGTGTATCCATGGGAATGAATATTTGTCTAAATTTGTTTCCTTCCTTCTATACCATTCTGTCAGCACAGGCCTGCTTGTGAACATGAACTGAATAAGGCATGTTTGAAAATGTTTTGTTTTTTTGATGACTATGAAAATAGTGCAATTAAGAAATTGATTTAGTACTTTTGCTATGTATCTATTGTGATTTTATCATTCCACAGTTAAGGGCTGCAGGCAAAGCCTACCTTTGCTTGTGAAAAAATTCTTAAATCTCAAAAGTTAAACTGCTTATCCTACTTCTTTCTTGGTAACTGTGCTCAAAAAATATATGTATTTTTTCTTACTACATGTTTGTAAAGTGGAACAAACAAATTGGGAAAATAACATTTATGTATGGAAAATTAGATACTTTCAAAGTTGTTGAGTAATTTTGGAAGTAATGAGTTAAAACTGTTGGCAGATGATACAAAATAATTACTGAGGCGTGTTTCAGTGACACTTAAAGCACCCAACCCAGACTGGTTGGGTATGATGCTTTCTTAAAATGTAGGCGTATTTTGTAATTATAAAATGAATATTTCATTTGGGAGTATAAATGTTAGAATTATGCACTTTCACGTGAACATGAAAAAAATTCTGTTTTGTTATAAAACAAGAATTTATCATCATTTACAACCCCTAAATGTCTCTTCACATTTGTCATTGCAAGACCATTTTTCTTTTGCCATGTTCACTTATGTGATCTGGTTTTGAACGTCACTGTATAGTTTACCCTTGTAAATAGCATAATTTACATTAAAGATGACTGAAACTATTTTTGTCCTATATCGACTTTTGCCTGGAGTGCATTATCCCAATGAGCTTAGAAAAAAATCGCCATGCAAAGTTAATACATTGTACAGCTTTCCCATCCTACAACACTGCACAGCGAATTGCATGCAATTATACTGAGAACAAGAATGAGATTGTTTTAAAAAATATTGCTGCCCCCCGTTACTAACTTGCTTTTAATTCAATAATCGATGGAATATAAAAAATGCAAGCAAGTAAGACGTGATTTCTTTTCCAAGTCAGTGGAATAGATTATTATTTAAACCACGATTTTAATCTTGGTTTCATATAAACAAATTTATCAACATGAAATTGTGTTCCTTAAACACTTTAGCAACAATTTTGCGAATGAAAAACAAAATAAAACATTTGCTTACTTTGTGCTGTGACGAGGCCCACAGGCAGTAGGGCTAAGAGGGTCCAAACGAACAGATCCATGTGCGATTTCGAGTGCATAAAGTAGTCACCACGAGTCCAAGCCTTAACAAAACAATGATCATCGAAACGGCAGGCGCATCTGAAGAAGCGGACCTGCCCAGGTGCTTGCGCAGTTCGTTACATCAATAGTCCGCCACACCCCTTAGAGACGCACCTGTCTTCTGTCCACCGCCCCCAAACTCTGCACGCACGAACTCCACCCAGGTTGCTCTGTTCGCATTGCTAAAGCCCCTTCGTCACAATCCAGCCTAGAGCACTCTATATTACGTATGCCTGTGCTGAACCATTGCATTGAAAGTTTAAGAAAATTTTCCTCTGGATACATTCGATTCCACATCAGCATCTCTAACATTGTTATTACTCTTTTAAATTCAACTTTTATTTAAACAATCATAGATACTCAACAGTGGTTAGCACTGATAGCACTGAAGTTAGAATCTCTTAGCCCTGTGTGGGTTTTGTTCATGCTCCCGTTGTTTATAAAGCTTTTCTCCGCGTACTTGTGTTTTCATGTACAGTAGGCCTATGTTAAAATTTGCATTTGCATCCCTGCATTGATCATAAAAGAGTTATTTGCACCCGATACCGCTAGGAAAGATTCAAAATCTCCTCCATTCTTAAAATGGAAAATAAATACATATTAAACAGTTTTTAGTTGTTTTTCTATTTTTTTAATCCATCTTTATATATAACCTTTGCATTAAATAACTTTATTTTTGTAACTCAAAACATCCGGAATTCAGTTTAGTATGGTAAAAGTTGAGAATATGGTATATCTAAACATGTAACATGACCTTAACAAACCGATTAGATTTAAAGACTTACAAAGCAGCAATGACACCCCTAGAACACGAGTCGCCTGCTGCACCTTTTACTGTATTAAAAAGTGCTTATTAACAAACGGTTCAAAGGGTCATTATTATTATTATTGCTTTTTCTATGCAGAGTTTTTAGAATGTAAGTCCTCTGATGATTTTGTGCATAATGATTGTATAAAAAATGAACGATTTAATCAAGAAGGTTACATTTACAGTACATATAGCCAATTTTAAAACCTATTTTTTCAGTGCATGAAGTGGAAACAAAAATTGCAGGTACTCTGTTTTTGCCGGCTTCTTGGTCCTCTTCCCGATGCATTACAATTTTTTTTTTTCACAAATTCTTAATACAAATGGGTGGTGAGTTTTGGTCTCCCTCAGAGTTTAGATTGCGATGATACACATACATCAGATCGGAGAGCTGGTGGAGGACCCCCCTTGAAAGTCAGAACGCCGCGGCGAAAAACGAAATAAAGCCGGTATGTGGTGCGTTCCTGAGCGCTTCAAGTCCTGGTTAGCATTATGTATTTGTTGAAGAAGTAAACTTATTGGATTTGTCTTAGTACTTTAATTATCTTAGCTGACAAAATTTAATTGGGTTACATATTGTAGTGCAAATATTATTATGAGATATTGAAACAGAAGTATGCTTACTCTGATTTGATCACGTATGCACTTGCTAAGTGAGTTGTTTGCATTTTTTCATTTGCAAAGGTATGAAGGTAAAAGCTAGAAGGACTCTTGCCAAAGTAGTTTGATTGCCTGTTTAATTACGATTGATCTTAAGAACATAGCCAGTAGTCTGTGCTCATTGAATGTGGTATGTGGCTCGAGGATAACTAAGGAAAAGCACAATTAAAGACCAGGAATGCAATGGAGTAAGAGTGAAATTGTTCAAGATATTCAAGAAAGTTTAAGATAAGAAATGTGAAAAACCACATTGAGGAAATGGATTAGAAGCACATAGTTTTGTAAAATGATAATGGAATAGCACAAATGGAAGAGAAGAGTTATCAAGATAGATACATTATGAGCATATATGTAAGAATTTATAAAAAATATTTTGCCTATTACACATTATATTTCAAATGTAAACACTTAACAATAACAGTAGGCAATTCATATTATCCAGTACTAATCGAATATTGAGAAATTACAGAAACCGAGGAGGCCTTTTAAGCAAGCAGGGAAGGGAAAATATGGATGACTGTGATGAGGCTGCAAAAGAAACAAACAAACTTGTGTCCAGTGAAGATTTAATCAAATACATAAAAACAGTAATTTAGTTAATTATAAACCAAGACAAATTATTAGCAATATAGGGGTAGGTAACTGATTTGATGAGTCTTGCTTTGTAAATGTCTTATAGAATTTTATGTGGGTGTATATGGAAGATAACAAGGTGCTTTACTGCTAAAGAAAATAATACTGTAAATATCATATATCATAGCATGAATAATGTGCTCTCTCTCCCTCTCTTTCTCTCTCTCTCTCTCTTTATATATATATATATAATGGTAATGCTGTTGTCAGTAATGGTTAAATATAAATGAGGTAAAAAGTTTCCCCATTTCGTATTTAATGAAGGTTTTGACATTTTCAGCTACAATAAAGGAAATTCCATAAATAAAAATGATAAAAGTATGCATGTTTAAAACATCTTCAATTTACAATATTAGATAACAAATAACAAATAACCAAATTTAAAAAATGTGCAGATTAATAAAAAAATGATGTGATTAAAGGAAAGAGTTTTTGAAAGCAAGAAGCCTATCTACAAATCATATTTTGTGAATATGGAACAACACAAAAAGTTTGAAGACTGGTGAAAAATGGGAAAATATTTATGGTGAAATGTGAGTAACAAAAAGTGGCATTTGTTTGATTAAAGAAAAATAGAAAATAGCAAAAGATATTGGAAAATAATAGGAATCATAAAAGAGGTTATATGGTGGGCAAAGGATGAAACAGGTTCAACAAAACAAAACAAAACAAAACAAAACAAATGAAACAATAAAAACGTCAGCTGTAAGGATTCGTAAATGGAGTACAGTATTATGCTGTGACAAAGAACAGATAAATTGGACAATAGCACGGAAGAGATAGAGATGAACTAAAAAGTAATCCCAACTGGAGACAGGACTGAAAGGACCATAAATGAAGTCATTGTGGTATACATCTAGAGTATAGTGTACTGTGGATTAAGATGGTGTGATGGGGGAGAATGGCTCACAATTCAATAACAGACTACCCTCACATCCCTAATGAAGGATTATTAGTAGTCTCAAAGCTAGATTGCATGTGCTAATGTGGAAAAAAAATTGAAAGAAATGAAAAGAAGCCAAAATAAAGTGTTTGTTTTATAGTAATGGATTTTCGACAAGAAAAAAATGAAATCCTTTAATCTTTATAGATCCTGTTTGGTGGTGCATTGTGATGAGCTGGTCTAGGACTGCCTCCTGTCTTATGTCCAAAGGTATTTTATTTGTATCGCTATCATTTTTCATAAAATCATTTGTTGTTTTCATTTTGATACCCTTGGACTTTATGGTGCTTTTTTCATTTTTTGTATACTATATGCATTTGTTTATTCTTCCTTTGATTTTGGTTTAGTTGGCCCTGTGATCTGTGTTATGTTGGTTTCTGTAGATAGTATTTATTAAAGATACATAGAAATATTGTGTTTAATGTTTCTTGTTGATTAAAGGTTATCTGTGTAGTTTTCTTCTTAATTTTTTTTCTCTTATTTACTCCTTTTTGAGGATTTATATTTTTTTCAACTGAGTGTCTTTAGACATTTTATGGTATTTTTGAATGGTATTAGTTTATATGAAGATTGTTTACACAATTCCATTTGCTTATTTTTTGTTTCTGTGTTGTTTTATAAGCAGTGCTGTATTATTTAACAACATTTTATTTGTGTTTACATTAATAAATGGAGGTTAGTATTGTGTTGCAAATGGCATTCTTTCATATATCCTCTAAATAATTATTTTACTTTAACATTTCTTTCCTTTTGCTTTAACTCCATTAAATATAATTTGAGAAGATTATAAAAACTACAAGTGCACAATGTCAGAGGTGCATATTAACGAGATAAAGAAGAATTTGTGCACCTTTAAAATGGCCTAATAAGGACACATGTGCTCCTGGGGCATTTTTTTTACCATCTTCTTCCTAATTTGGGGCCTGCAATTACCCACCAATATGTTCCATTATTTTTAGGGAGGGAAATGTTTTTTTTTTGTCATTTGAAATGCTTTCTGACATTAATTACTGTGTCTTTGTCTTAAGGGGAATGTTCATACATTAAGAGTTCCTACTTGTATTGAGGATGGTACCCTTTATAAAGGGCACCTAAAATATTAAGAATATGATGTGAAAAAAGTGAGTCTCATCAGAAAATGATTTCTGTTTAAATTAAAAGCACTGGATTCACCAGGCAAAATATACAGTAGCTGAGAAAGTCACGTTTCCTTGCTTTTTAAAAGGAACTGACAATACCCTGTTTGAAACAGGCAAAGCATGTTTTGATCAGCAGCTAGTCTAAAATATACAATCCATTGGGACTTCAATCAGTTACCTGCCCCAAATTCTGGGCCTTTGATTTAAAACAGGAATTATATCACATCAGTGGGGCATTTAAGTATGGTTCAAAAGCTGAAGTTGATTAATATGTATTACAAAATGGAATAGTATTTAGAAGTGTGCCATATGGTGGTTGTAATTTTTTGTGCTTTCAATTAACATTTTTTTTCTGATTTATTAATTGAGGCATTTTTTACATTTTTGACTTTGCATTTATTGAATTTTGATTTATTTATTTCGTAAATACTCCTTTTTGCTTGATTTGCCTTCTATGTCTTCTTATTGTTACACTGACTCTCGGCCCCAGTACTCAATGTCCCCAAGTTCCCACTAAAGCTCAAGCTGTGGTTCCTGGGGAATGACACTTGGTGACTCCAAACTTCAGTATACCATATATGCTTTGAAAATTAAAACAAATTAAACAGTTACTTACATTAGCCATAACAAAATACACTTAAAAAACATTAATCATCAACAATTAATTGTTATCACAACAGTAATTACCTTATTTGGAAAAGTGAACATTCCCATATAACTGCATTTCTAAACTTGTTCAACATAACTTTAGGCCAATTGCACATTACAATACAATACAATTTATTTTTTTATTGCCGAAAATCACACACATTTTAAATGCATTTCTTTTTTTCCACTCAAGTATTCTCTGCTGTGCCTTTTGATTTTTCCTTTGCCTCCTTAATCTCCTCACCCTTCCTTTCTTCATCTTTTTCTAAAGTCTTCTTAGCAAAAAATCCCAGGATATTGATCGTATTACTTAACATTTTGTTGTTTGTTTTAACGGGTGTGCAAAAGTTAATTGATATCATTAAACCTCACATTCATGTACAAAAATTGACTAGAAATACAGTTTTTAACTTCATTGTCATTTAACGTTTATTTAAACTTTTGAATTTGTTTATTAGCATCAGCTTTAGAAATCAAGTCAAATTTGAAAAAGTGGATGAGTGCCAACAAATTTGTTGGTTTAATGCTAAACATTAATGATGCTACATTCAAAGTACATTAAAAAATATGATTATTCTAGTGTATTAGAATCAGAGAACAAAAAGCTTACTTGCAGTTGCTAATCAATCAGGATATAAAATGGTGAGAAGCGAGGCAATCAGTGGAAGTAAAATAACAAGCTAGCTCAGTTACAATCTAATAACCTTATAGGAAACAAACCTTAACAAGAGGGGAAAAGACATATGCAAGAGAAATACTCAACCTAAAAAACTTAACTCAGCATGCATGTAACTTTTCTCTCAAACATTTCAGTTCAAGTGCAACATGAATGTGATGGAGAGAGAAAAACTAACTACACACTCCTATAAAAGTTGTAATGTACAGTAAGTTTATTGTTCCACGTGTAGCTTCATAATAGAATAAAAATAAATTAGTTAATTTTCGCTGTTGGGGACCACGGGGGTGGGGGGGGGGGGGGGGGTAGGGGGCAACTTTTTTCCGCAGCATAGACCCCCATATTTTTATTTCCTCCAGCAATGGGAGGAATTACATTTAAATTAAATTACATTTCTTAAGGAAGGCTTAAAAACGTCTGTCCCTCTAGCCTTGCTATCTCCACTTTCCATCTCTCTGTTGTCATCCATTGTTTAACCCTAGAACACAACCCCAACACAACTTTAGCTTCAATAATCTTCTTTTTTTCAAGAGAGCACATCGCTTTAATTATTGAAGATTTATTGAGAGTGGCCATGATGACCTGAAGATTCTGTTCTCTGTGGCAAATATTAGATAGATAGATAGATAGATAGATAGATAGATAGATAGATAGATAGATAGATAGATAGATAGATAGATAGATAGATAGATAGATAGATAGATAGATAGATAGATAGATAGATAGATAGATAGATAGATAGATAGATACTTTATTAATCACAAGGGGAAATAGTGATCTTCACGCTTTTACCAATTCATCCTCTTCAAAATGTGATACATTCTGACAATATTATAGCATATGAACAATTCCATTAACGGTGAATCATCTTTCTCTTGTATACTTTTCTGCCTTCCTTCAGCACTCTGATCCTTTAATTAATTTGACATAATGCTGCTGAAGTCTGTCCTCACCACACTTATCAAATCTTACTTTCATCTTCTTCCATGGCAATAATAAATTCTTCTTCTTTTTCATCTTTTCCCACTTCTATGTGGGATCGATGTGCTTGATCAACCTTCTCCAAACAGCTCAGTCCTGCACCACTTTACCAGTCAAGCCCTTTTTCTTTCTTTTTTTACTTTATGCATCCACCTCTTCTGTGACCTCCCTCACTTTCTCTTCCCTGTACTTCCATTCCCATCACTTTTTTGCCCACATATTCATTGTCTCTCCTCATTACATGTCCGTACCACTTCAACCTACTTAATGTACTTTCTTAGATATCTCTCCCACTTTTGTTGTACCTCTGATTGTCTTATTTTTGTTCTGTTCTTTTTTGTAACTCCAAGTATGCATCTTAACATTTTCATTTCTGCCACAGACAACCTCTTCTCCTGCACTCTCTTTACTGCCTTAAAAACCTTACCTTTAACCTTCACATTAATTCATCCATCACACAATACTCCTGACACCTTCTTCTAATTGTTCCATCCACACAACACTCTATGGGTTATCTCAGTGTCTAGTTTTCATTCTTGGGCTACCACTGATCCTAGATATTTAAATGTATCCATTCATTTCAATAACTCTCCTTGCAGCCCAACTTCTGAATCCTGATCATCATTAAACCTCATATATTCTGTCTTCTTCCTGTTTATCTTCAACCCTGTATCTTCCAAAGTCCTTCTGCACTCTTCCAACTTCCTCTCCACTTTCTCTTTACTCGTGCTACACAACACAATGTCATTAGCCAAAAAGCATACACCAGTGCTATTGGTCTTTTATATCATAACTCAGCACATCTGTAAACAGGTCAATTAGGTAATAACTTAAAGAAGATCCCGGATGCAGACCTATTCTAAATGGCGTTAATAAATAAACCCCAAGATTTCAGATCTGTTCAGGCTGAATTGAAAAATGCCTCTCTAGAGTTTGTCTCTAAAAAGGATTCACCTGACCAATTTTTGTATAATCTTCCTCTTACCTTTTCATTCCAAGGTGTTTGGCCTAATTTGTAAGTTCCTGTTTGACAATGACTTCTGATAACATGCTGTATCCACACTAGTCCAGCCTCAGCGGTCTAACTAATTATCCATCCATCCATCCATCCATCCATCCATCCATCCATCCATCCATCCATCCATCCATCCATCCATTATCCAACCTGCTATATCGTAACTACAGGGTCACGGGGGTCTGCTGGAGCCAACACAGGGCAGAAGGCAGGAAACAAACCCCGGGCAGGGAGCCAGCCAACCACAGATCGCACACACACACACACACACACACACGCATACACACACACATCAAGCACACACTAGGGACAATTGAGGATCGCCAGTACACCTAATCTCCATGTCTTTGGACTGTGGGAGGAAACCGGAGCACCTGGAGGAAACCCACACAGACGCGGAGAGAACATGCAAACTCCACGCAGGGAGGACCTGGGAAGCAAACCCAGGTCTCCTAATGTGAGGCAGCAGCGCTACCCACTGCGCCACCATGCCGCCCGCTAACTAATTAGCAAGTAACTAATGATTTATGTATAAGAATGTCTGGAAATGACTGATTCAGGACTTACCTCAGTGACAGTGAGGGGTTTCAGTCTCAGCATCTTAATCACTTTAGTGACAGTCACACAAGGAAATCCTCAGAAATTTATCTTTGGCCCTCTGTGTCCCCTTTGGCCATATTAAATGTAGTTCTGGCATTAGTTATCAATTTTAAGTGGATGATACTTATGTTTATTTGTGTGTTAAGAAATAGTTTTCATCAAAGATTTCTTGGCTAGCAACTTTCCTAAGAGAATTTAAATGCTGGATGAAGTACAATATCTTAAAATTAAACTGTAATAAAACAGAGCATGGTGCATTGTAAAATTAACTCATAATTAATATGATAGATCAGATAGATAGCGACAAAGTTAAGCACACAACAAGTAAGGTCATTGATATTCAGACTTCACTAGGCCTGTTTTTAGAAGTTGGCATGCCTAAGAATGTATGCAGTTAGCTCTGCAATATTTTATACTCTTATTTTAATGAGTGATGCTTCTACTTGTTTTGGCGGCATTTTTCATGCAACTATTATTTTCCACTGCAACTGTACATGTATTTACATAAAAGGAGCTACGTCAGTTTCTTTGTATTTAGGGAATGCAGTATGTCCAGTTTGAATAGAAAACCAAAGCTGCTGTCCTAGCCACAAAAAAGCAGAGCGCTCTCATCGGGGATTTACTTTGCATTTGCCACAAGAATGAAAATGGGTTTTAAATAATATAAGCAGTAAAACAAAAAAAATTATCAGTTTTGATAGTAAAAGCTCCAAAAATAATAATTGTCAGGACCTTTATCAGTTAACATTCTCACTACCAGCACATGAGATGAGGATTTTTCAATTAGCATAAGTTTGTGAGGCTGATTTTTAAAAATACTTACTAACTGACACTTCTCCATCAAACTCAGATGACCTATGCAGTTTCTCTCTGTATTGGTAATCCAATTATAAGGACTGCTGACTTGCAATATGTTGAAGGGTCTGCATCCTTACACATCTAGTAATCAGTAAGGTTTAAAGTACATAAAATTGAAAAATGTGGAAATGTGAAGACAAACAAGCTTAACATTCATCCACATAATGATTGCAGTGACATGCTCTAAACTTCACAGAGGAAGAGCTAATGGATTTGAAGCAGAACAGGACCAAGCTTCTTAAAAAGTTGTCTTTAGGACTGTTCAAAGAGATGGAGAAAACATGCTACATTGTGACAATGTAAAAAACAAACTGTTTGGAAGAATAAATTGTGACCTGTGGAGCTGCAATAATATTTGATAACAGAGAGATTGAGCTGCAGATCCTTGCATTTTAATGGCAGCTAACATATTGTGCTATGTACTAAACTTCACATAGCAAAGTTATACCTATTTAAATCTAGGATGACCATTTTTTATTCAGGAAATACCACAGAACCATTAAAGCAAACAGAACCAAAGTTCTTGGAGATTAAATTACAGGACAATAAAAAAATAATATTAATGGTTAAACCTAAAAATTATAAACAGCTTACAGTTAAACTTACTGTCAGACCTGAAGTGATTAGATATTTTTTAGAGAAAGCCACCAAAGACTGAAACATGATGGCAATGACAATCATATAAGTGAAGCGATGGCTCTGAAATTTGATCTTAACAAAACACTGTTTTTGGGATAAAAGTGCAGGACAAAATCAGATTTAATGGAAATCAAATTTTGAGGCCCTTGAGGAGGATCAGATTTTCTGCAAGCAAAACTGAAAGATGCTGTTTCTTTAAATATTTTGCTTTTAACATTTATTTAGTTTGGGCAAAAAAAGCAAAAGGAGAGGCAAGAAAATACAAGAAAAAGTAAAAACAAATTCTTTTCAGGGTGATTATGTCCATTTTAGGTGTTCTAGGTGAAATGTTTAACCTGCTGTTTTTCAGTTCCCCACCCAGTAATGACACTTGGAATCAGGTTTCACTCAAAAGTATAATTAGATGTTGCTGGTGATGTCTTTTGGCTATGGGCTTGGCAACAAGTGCAAACAGAAGACAGGTTCGTACAATAAAAGGAAGGCTAAACTTTAGCAACAATATTTATTTTGATAGCACATTTTCATGCACAGGATGCAGAAATAGAAGACAAGAAAAACAAGTTAAAATTAAATAAGAATAATGATGAATATAAATAACATCCAAAAATAAATCAACACATACTTACATAAAATAAATAAATTTAATTAATAGAAATACAAAGTCTTTATATATAAAATCATTTTTTAAGTCTCTAAAGATGAGTCCAATGATAAGGTTAGATGGCTGGGGAGAACAGAAAATATATATATATATATAAAACTCCAAACTTCAAACAGGCATGACCTATGCTGGAAAATGAAGACGTTTAAAGGCATAAAGTGTGTCATAGAGGCCATAATATACCTTTGAAAAGCAGTCGCATAAACCCATTCAGTTTGGAAGGATTTCAAATTTAAAGATGTTTGATTAGCTATGGCATTCACTTATTTTAAGCTTGCACAGTTCACAGACTGTGCTTGAATTCTGTGTAGGCACTGTCTATGTGGAGTTTTCACATTATCCCTCTGTGTCTATGACTTTCTTTCATGGTTCTTTGATTTTCATCCTATGTTGTAAGGACATGAAGGTTATAAGTAACTACTCTGAACTGGACCCATCCAGCTGTGAGCGTGAATGTGCCCTGTAAAGGAATAACACCATGTGATAGACTCTAACCATGACAACTCTGAACTTAATTAGACAATGTGAAGATGAATGGACGAATTAGCCCTGTCTGCCTCTAATCCATTATTACTGCTGAATTGTCCAGTCCCTGTCATCTAGATAAACAGGCTGTCCATAAAGGTAACTGAAAGACTCTGGCACTTAACAAATTCAGCTTTTGTAACCACGGCACATTCATTTTTTTACTGTATTAAACATACCAAGCATATCCCTCATTTAAAGTTACTTCACCAATCCAATGTGACCTGTTGCCATGATAAATGACTAGTAGCCACTAAAGTATTAAAGTTCAGTTCTCTGTTTTGCAGATATAGCACATAACACATTGAATAATCAATTTGCTTAAACACATAATAACAATGAAATAATGCACACCATGAAAATTCATGAAACATAAAAAACAAATTAAGTATTGCGCCATGAATTCTCAGTTTTTAGTTGCTTTTGTATGGTTTTACAAAATTAATGAATGCTTTGTTAAATTGCTAAATGCAGAAAAATGTTGTTGGATTTTAATGACTTCTTTCACATACGCACAAACCAAGCCTATAACATCACAAGGAGAGCCACATACTGCAGTTTGACTCAAAGGTCAAGCTATTTAAATGTCACTCACTCAGCAGTTGAATACTATAAATGACTGCATGAGTACTAAGAGCCAGAACATGAAAGTAGAACTTGATGTTTTAGCCATGACCAAGACCAAAAACTGATCATGTCCTAAAGTGAGAAAGAGGTCTCAGAAGGTTGGTCATTAAAAGGAAAAATATGGTCTTAGGCTAAGAAAAATTGGGCAGTATTACTCATTTAAAAAGAGAGGACTGGAAGGAAGCCCATTTCTTCCCTCTGTTTTGTTAAGTGGTGGGACACAGAAGGCTTGAGACTTTATTGCTGCTTTACTGTATATGAGCTGCCAAAGAAGCCTGGCTGATTAATCGCTCAGAGTGAAATAGTCTCAAGTGTTACCATGGCTCTCTGTTGTTGTGGTTTCATGCGAATTTTATCCTGGAATTCTGTTTTTGCTGTCTTTGTTTTCTTTTTCTTTTCTTTTAAGTAGAACGTTGTGTTTCAATTTTACTTTGTTAATTTAATTTTATTGTTGAAAACTTTCTTGATAGTTTAGTGATGTTTCTTTTTTATTGTGTCATTGTACTTGATGGAGCCAGGGATAGACCTTGAATTAAATTACAGTCCCCCGGGTGCATTAATTAGCATTAGTTCTGCCTTCAGTGCTCAGTGCTTTATTTTGTAACTTCTGCCCGAGTTACATGCCTTGCCAGAGCGCCTGACAGTTTCTGCCCAGTTAATGCAAAAGGCGAGTAACTAGTCATTTATCTTTTTTGTAATCTAGGCTTCTCAACAGAAAGTGTGTCCTTCACTTCATTTGTTATTGCCAGGAGATGGTCAATTTGTTCAGTTGTTCCCACCAGGAAATAATCCAGTAACCCAATTATCCCTGTTGGTAAATGGTCCATGTTAATCTGTTTGTGTTGTTTGTCTTTCATACAGTATACTGAGGCTAGGGGGGCAGATTCTCCAACCTTGCAACTCTGAGTTTACCCTCAGCCCTGTATACATTCTGAGATACCTAAGTACTATTGCTGAGGCATTACGTACTTCTGTTATTAATATGTTTATTTTGAATTTCCTTATTTTTGTAAGTGCTCTTTTTTATTGACTCTTCTGGCTTTGAAATTATGCTCTTGTCTTGATTTTTTTCTCTTTCAGATTGCCTCTGAGGCAACATTTTGTGATGGGATAACATTTTTTTTATTTTTGTTGCTGCTCATTCTTTTTTAAACTTTTTTGAATAAACTTTATTATTTTAAAATCCCTGTTTTGTTTGCTCTGCCACAAAAAGAACTGAAGCAGATTTTTATGAAAAAGGATCAGGTGAAGAAATGTTGTCAAAAGGTGTACAAAGTTCAATAACCATAAACAAACACTGATTGTTTGGCAAATCAGAAAGTAGTACCAAAAATCAAACTCAAAAGAATCAAAGCACATTGTCCTAGTCCAGGAAATCAATAGACAATTGATGTGTTCTTAACAATTGTGACTTCTGGCTGTCCAGCATAGCAACCAATAGTACACAAACTAAAACCAAAATGGCAATTCCCACAGAAAACAAAATGGTGTAGTAGGAAGACATTAAAATATTTGACAACTTTAAAATCCTATCTTTAAATAATTGTTTGCCAAAATTGTTATCAGAATAAGATTATGAAACCTTTCAACCCTTAAATGTAATAAACTACCTAAGATAAAATGAAAAACAAAGACGTACAAAATTTACAACGAAAGTAAACCATAACATTGCTTTTTGGACCTAGTGGTTTTTTTTATAGTTCCTCTCTCCACAAGTCTACGTCTTGAGTTTTGAGGACTTGGGTTCCTTAGTTTTTGTGTAACCTACCTGGTAATGTTCAGGCCTGTCTGAGAGTTCAGTCCTGATTTTAAGCTTGGGGCCTCTTTTTGAGTTTGCAAGCCTGGATATCAACACACATATTAAGAACCGACACTAATTGCCAGTCACATGGCTGTTTGTCACGGAAGAAGTCATAATTAAAGATAATTTTTATACGTGTTATAAAAATTAAATCACTAATTCTCTTATGTATAATTATGTATACAGTAGTCGTTTGCTGGCAGTATATTAGCTCAGTGACTATCATCGCTGTCGCTCCAGAGATCCAAATGCGATGCTCCCTCCACATTTGCATCAGGTAGGTTTATTAACAACTGTATCACAGCCAATGTTAGTGTGCCCTGTAATAGTTTGGCATTCCATCCATTGTTGGATCTTGCCTTGTACAGGCTTTAGTTTAGAGAGTCAAAAGCAGGATATGAGATGTGGGAATGGATATGGGACACAGCAAGAATTACACATATTAACTGAATTTGACAGCAGCCTGAGGTGACATCAGGCAGTGATTCCAGAGTGCATGAGGTGGTCATGCAGTGCTGATAGGATCAGAGGTTGTTGGCTGAAAAGACTTAAGGCTTGTAGAGTCTAGTGACAAGGGATCTGGAGGCGGAGATGGAGCAGAATGGAGCAGTGGCAGAACTGTATGAAGTAGCAGTGGTGGGGGTCACACAGAGAGAGTTCAAATAAAACTTTCACCATGATTTACTAATCAAAGGCTTCTCTTACACAAACCCTTCAGTCACTTGGATCAATTACAACGATTACATTTTAGACTACCCCCCTCTGGAGCCAGGCCTGGAGGTGGGGCTTGATGGCGAGTGCCTGGAGGCTGGGCCTGCACCCATGGGGCTTGGCTGGGCACAGCCCGAAGAGGTAACGTGGGTCCCCCTTCCCATGGGCTCCCAACCTATGGGAGGGGCCAAGGAGGTCGGGTGCAGTGTGAGTTGGGTGGTGGCCAAAGGTGGGGACCTTGGCAATCTGATCCTCGGCTACAGAAACTGGCTCTTGGGACTTGGACTGTCACCTCTCTGAAGGGGAAGGAGCCTGAGCTAGTGTGTGAGGTCGAGAGGTTCTGGCTAGATATAGTCGGGCTCACCTCGATGCACAGCTTGGACTCTGGAACCAATCTCCTTGAGAGGGGCTGGACTCTCTACCACTCTGGAGTTGCCCCCGGTGAGAGGAGCCGAGTGTGTCTGGGCATACTTATTGCCCCCCGACTTGGAGCCTGTTCATTGGGGTTTACCCCGGTGAACGAGAGGGTAGCCTCCCTCCACCTTTGGGTGGGGGGACGGGTCCTAACTGTTGTTTGTGCGTATGCGCCGAACAGCAGTTTGGAGTACCCACCCTTTTTGGAGTCCCTGGAGGGGGTGCTAGAGGGCATACCTTCTGGGGACTCCCTCGTTCTGCTGGGAGACTTCAATGCTCACGTGGTTAATGACAGTGAGACCTGGAAGGGTGTGATTGGGAGGAATGGCCCCCCCCCGATCTGAACCCGAGTGGTGTTTTGTTATTGGACTTCTGTGCTCGTCACAGATTGTCCATAACAAACACCGTGTTCAAGCATAGGGGTGTTCATATGTGCACTTGACACCAGGACACCCTAGGCCTCAATTCGATGATCGACTTTGTGGTCGTGTCGTCGGACCTGCGGCCACATGTCTTGGACACTTGGGTGAAGAGAGGGGCGGAGCTGTCAATTGATCACCACCTGGTGGTGAGTTGGCTTCGATGGTGGGGGAGGATGCCGGTCAGGCCTGGTAGGCCCAAACATGTTGTGAGAGTCTGCTGGGAACGTCTGGCAGAGTTCCCTGTCAGAAGTAGCTTCAACTCCCACCTCCGGCAAAACTTCAACCACATCCCAAGAGAGATGGGGGACATTGAGTCCGAATGGGCCATGTTCCGTGCCACTATTGTTGAGGCGGCTGACCGGAGCTGTGGCAGTAAGGTGGTCGGTGCCTGTCGTGGCGGCAATTCCCGAACCCATTGGTGGACACCGGCGAGTGAGGGATGCCGTCAAGCTGAAGAAGGAGTCCTACAGGACCATTTTGTCCTGTGGGACTCTGGAGTAACCTGAAAGGTATCCGCAGGCCAAGCGCAATGCGGCTTTGGTGGTTGCTGAGGCAAAAACATGGGTGTGGGAGGAGTTTGGGGAGGCCATGGAGAACGACTTTTGGACGGCTTCGAGGAGATTCTGGTCCACAATCCGGCATCTCAGGAGGGGGAAGCAGTGCAGTGTCAACACTGTATATGGTGGGGATGGTGCACTGCTGACCTCGACTCAGGACATTGTGGGTCGGTGGGGGGAGTACTTCGAAGACCTCCTCAATCCCACTAACATGCCTTCCAATGAGGAAGCAGAGCCTGGGGACTCGGAGGTGGGTTCCCCCATCTCTGGGACTGAGGTCACCAAGGTGGTCAAAAACTCCTTGGTGGCAGGGCCCCGGCGGTGGATGAGATACGCCCGGATTTCCTCAAGGCTCTGGATATTGTAGGACTGTCTTGGTTGACACGTCTCTGCAACATCGCATGGACATCAGGGACAGTGCCTCTGGATTGGCAGACCAGGGTAGTGGTCCCCCTCTTTAAGAAGGGGGACCAGAGGATGTGTTCCAACTACAGAGGGATCACACTCCTCATCCTCCCTGGAAAAGTCTATTCGGGGGTCCTGGAGAGAAGGGTCCATCGGATAGTCAAACCTTGGATTCAGGAGGAACAGTGTGGTTTTCGTCCTGGTCATGGAACAGTGGACCGGCTCTACACCCTTAGCAGGGTCCTGGAGGGTGCATGGGAGTTTGCCCAACCAGTCTATATGTGTTTTGTGGACTTGGAAAAGGCTTTCGACCCTGTCCCTCGGGGAATCCTGTGGGGGGTACTCCGAGAGTATGGGGTACCGGACCCCCTGATAAGGGCTGTTCGGTTCCTGTACGATCAGTATCAGAGCTTGGTCTGCATTGCCGGCAGTAAGTCGAACCCATTTCCAGTGAGAGTTGGACTCCACCAGGGCTGCCCTTTGTCACAGATTCTGTTCATAACTTTTATGGACAGAATTTCTAAGCGTAGCCAGGGCATTGAGGGGGTCCGGTTTGGTGGACTCAGGATTGGGTCGCTGCTTTTTGCAGATGATGTTGTCCTGTTTGCTTCATCAGGCCGTGATCTTCAGCTCTCTCTGGATTGATTCGCAGCTGAGTGTGAAGCGGCTGGGATGGGAATCAGCACCTCCAAATCCGAGACCATGGTCCTCAGCCGAAAAAGGGTGGATTGCCCTCTCAGGGTTGGGAGCGAGATCCTGCCCCAAGTGGAGGAGTTCAAGTATCTCGGGATCTTGTTCACGAGTGAGGGAAGAATGGAGCATGTGATCGACAGGTGGATCGGTGCGGCATCCGCAGTGATGCGGGCTCTGCATCTGTCTGTCGTGGTGAAAAAGGAGCTGAGCCACAAGGCAAAGCTCTCAATTTACCAGTCGATCTATGTTCCTACCCTCACCTATGGTCATGAGCTATAGGTAGTGACCGAAAGAACAAGATCGCGAATACAAGCGGCTGAAATGAGTTTCCTCCGTAGCGTGTCTGGGCTTTCCCTTAAAGACAGGGTGAGAAGCTCAGTCATCCAGGATGGGCTCAGAGTAGAGCCGTTGCTCCTCTGCATCGAGAGGAGTCAGATGAAGTGGCTTGGGCATCTGATCAGGATGCCCCCTGGATGCCTCCCTGGTGAGGTGTTCCAGGCACGTCTAACCGGGAGGAGGCCCCGGGGAAGACCCAGGACATGCTGGAGGGACTATGTCTCTCGGCTGGCCTGGGAACACCTTGGGATTCTCCCGGAAGAGCTAGAAGAAGTGGCCATGGAGAGGGAAGTCTGGGCATCTCTGCTGAAGCTGCTGCCCCACCGTGACCCGAATTTGGATAAGCAGAAGAGGATGGATGGATGGATGGACATTTTAGACTAATAACAGGTTTTCAGCATTATAATGTAATGCAGTTTTGCACAGTGTCTTTTTAAGCAGTGGGTTTATTCCGTAGGACAGTGACTTCTTCAGTTTTCATATTATCAAAGGAAATGCAAGAGGAGTGGTAGGTGCGAAATCTTTAAGCCTAATTCGGGGTTCTAGTAATTAGTCCAAAGTTGAATGATCCTATATGTTTGGTTTTCATTATTGCCTTACAGACATACATAGATGTAATGCTAATATCCATAAGTTGTCAACTGACACAAACAGTTAATTTGTTTGCAGTGCCTAAATCTAACTTTAACATATTTTGTACTGGAGTTTGCAGTAACCCACTACTGAGAATAGAAAATTAACATTAACATCTGGAAGATCACTATTGCTCTCAGTTCTTAAATTAATACACAAGTTTTATATACTGTAGGTATATCTGTTATTATAAAATATTTTTAAAATCTACTTTCAAAACCATGTTAGAGTAAAAATATTTCTATGTTAAAAATAGGGAATGTGACAGAAGGTTATGTTAGGGATGATTGAAGCCAAGGTATTTGTTTGAGAGCAGATGCAGGTTCAACTGGGATTGGTCTGCAAGGATAACAAAAATTGAACTGTGGCGAAAACAGTAGTGGGGGGCCAAGATCAAAAACTGTTCTCTGATTTTTGCTTTGCAAAGACAATTTCCCTTTTGGGATTAATGAAGTATATCAAAAAGCTGACTTTAAGAACCTTTACATGCAATCAGTGAGAGTAAGAAGCCACTTTTTGAAAAACAGTTCCCTTTTCACATGTTATACCCAGAGTTAAAATTGACTGAAATTCAGTATAGCTTAGGGGCTGATGCTGAATTTATTTATATATATCATTTGCCTTAGATTTCAAAATAAATGGACAAAGCATATTGTTTTGTGTGAAAATTAATCTTGCTTCTATCAACAGAATGACAATTATACAAATGTTATTACACAGACAAACCGAAATCCACTTCAGATCTATCTACTATGGTGAGATACAACAAGTTTCAGACTGATTCTAAGCACACAAACACAACTTATTGAACACCACAACAAATGAGTGTAAACCAGTTGATAGGTAATGCTATACAATATAAAACGTTCTACAGACTTAAATCAAAATGAATTATCTTTATGTATAACATGGTGAGTTGCTAATATTATTCAAGACAAGTGGTTATGTCAGTAGAGCTAAGCAATTATTTAAAAATTGGGACTTTTTTCTTAAGGGAATGTACAGTGTTAATTGAGTCATTAAACACACTCCTCAGTGAAGCTCTGCAGATTGTAATTATAGAAACCTGGAAACTGAACTTCCTCATTCATAAATGGTTACTCTGGCTACATGAGAAGAATCTACTTGATCTCATTAATCATTAACAAACTGCTTGTCTGAACATTTTATTCAGTGAAAAAAGAATCACTCTTGGTGATCATAATGCATAATGTAGCTGTGAATTAGGAAGAAGAAAAATATTTTTTGATTACAGTGGTAGTGCTGCTGCCTTGCAGTAAGGAGACCGGGGTTTGTGTCCCATGTCCTCCTTATGTGGAGATTGCATGTTCTTCTCATGTCTGTGTCGGTTTCCTTTCATTGTCCAAAGACATGCATGTTAGGTGAATTGACAGTGCTAAATTGTCCATTGTGTGTTTGGATGCCCTGCGACTGGCTCCCTGTCCAGGGTTTGCTCCTCCCTTGCCCCCTATGCTAGGTGAGATTGGCTCCAGCACCCTCCCCAAAGTCCCATTAGCAGTTAGCCCCTAAGCAGTTAAAAAAATAACATGACATATTTTGATTTACTCAAAATAATAGGCCTGAATACAAAACTGTGAATTATTCCTTTTGAGGTATAGTGTCCACAGATTCCATTCCTGACAAATAGATAGACAGACCAACAGACAGACACAGTGACATACATACATCACTCTAAGCAAGGTAAAATCACATGTAATACAGTGATAAGCCAAAGTCCAAGGTTTATCTCATCATTCCAAGATTCAAAAATCTCAGCTGCTACATTTATTACAACATTTACTATTTTATTATTTACCTTCCATTAAGTCTTTGATGCTACTTTTGCAGATTACCTTCCTGTTTAAATAATCATTAAAAGAAGGAAGAGTAACATTCTGTAGCATGAAATGTTGTTAGCCAACATGGTGCTGGCGGAAGTTGGGCTCCTGTTGGCCAAAAAAGGAGAAGAGGGGGAAGACGTGTCCAGAGGCAGTAAGAGAGGAGGAAGGTAAAGAGAGTGGAACTGAGGGTAGGAACTTTGAATGTTGGCAGTATGACTGGTAAGAAAAGAGAGTTAGCTAATGTGAAGGGAGAGAAGGAAGGTTGATATATTGTGCGTGCAAGAGACTAAATGGAAGGGGAGTAAGGCCAGGTGGATCAGAGGTGGATTCAAATTGTTCTATCATGGTGTGGATGGGAGGAGAAATGGGGTAAGGGTTATTCTGAAGAAACAGTATGTCAAGAGTGTTTTGAATGTGAAAAGAGTGTCAGACAGTGTGATGATTATGAAGCTGGAAATTGGAGGTGTGATGATGAATGTTGTTAGTGCATACAGTATACCCCGCAAGTTGGATGTGCGATGGATGAGAAAGAAGATTTCTGGAATGAACTGGATGAAGCAATGGACAGTGTATCCAAGGGACAGAGTGGTGATTGGAGTGGATTTCAATGAACATGTTTGTGAAGGGAACAGAGGAAATGAGGAGGTGATGGGTAGGTATGGTGTCAAGGAGAGGAATGAAGAAGGTCAGATGATAGTGGATTTTGCGAAAAGGATGGACATGGCTGTGATGTATACGTATTTTAAGAAGAGGGAGGAACATAGGGTGATTTACAAGAGTGGAGGAAGATGCACACAGGTAGATTATATCCTATACAGGAGGGTCAATCTGAAGGACATTGAAGACTGTAAAGTGGTGGCAGGGGCAAGGTTAGTTAGGCAGCAAAGGATTGTGGTCTTTCGGATGAAGCTTGATATCAATAAGAGGAGGAGAGTGATTGCAGAGCAAGAATCAAATGGTGGAAGATGAAAAATGATGACTGCAAGGTTGAGTTCAGGGAGGAAGTGAGACAGGCACTGGGTGCCAATGAAGAGCTGCCAGATAGCTGGGCAGCTACAGCAGAAGTAGTAAGAGTGACAGCAAGAAGGGTGCTTGGCATGACATCTGGACAGAGGAAAGAGGAAAAGGAAACCTGGGGAAGTACAGAAGAGTATACAGAGGAAGAGGATGGCAAAGAATAATCAGGATAGCCAGAGAGATGCAGAAAGTAGACAAGAGTACAAGGAGATAAGGCGTAAGGTGAAGAGAGAGGTGATGAAGGCTAAAAGGTGTGTTGTATGAAAGGTTGGACACTAAGGATGGAGAAAAGAACCTGTACCGATTGGCTAGACAGAGGGACTGATATGAGAAAGATGTACAGCAGGTTAGGGTGATAAAGGATAAAGATGGAAACATACTCAAAAGCAAGGAGAATGTGTTGAGCAGATGGAAAGAGTACTTTGAAAGGCTGATGAATGAAGAGAATGAGAGTGAGAGAAGTTTTGTATGATGTGGTGATAGTGAATCAGGAAGTGCAATGGATTAGCAAGGAGGAGGTAAGGACGGCTATGAAGAGGATGAAGAATGGAAAGGCCGTTGGTCCAGATGACATACCTATGGAAGCAAGTGGAGGTGTTTAGGAGAGATGGCAGTGGAGTTTTTAACCAGATTGTTTAATGCAATCTTGGAAAGTGAGAGGATGCCTGATGAGTGGAGAAGTGTACTGGTACCAATTTTTAAGAATAAGGGGGATGTGCAGAGCTGTGGTAACTACAGCGGAATAAAATTGAAGAAGCACAGCAGAAGTTATGGGAAAGAGTAGTGGAAGCTAGGTTAAGAAGAGAGGTGATGATTAGTGAGCAGCAGTATGGTTTCTTGCCAGGAAAGAGCACCACAGATGCGATGTTTGCCCTGAGGGTATTGATGGAGAAGTATAGTGAAGACCAGAAGAAGTTGCATTGTGTCTTTGTGGACCTGGAGAAAGCATATGACAGGGTGCCTCAAGAGGAATTGTGGTATTGTATGAGGAAGTTGGGAGTGGCAAAGAAGTATGTAAGAGTTTTACAGGATATGGACTAGGGAAGTGTGACAGTGGTGAGGTCTGTGATAGGCTCTGAGCCCTTTCTTATTTGCAATGGTAATGGACAGGTTGACAGACGAGATTAGACAGGAATCCCCTTGGACTATGATGTTTGCTGTTGACATTGTGATCTGCAGCGAGAGTAGGGAGCAGATTGAGGAAACCCTGGAGAGGTGGAGATATGCTCTAGAGAGGAGAGGAATGAAGGTAATTCGGAACAAAACAGAATACATTTGTGTTAATGAGAGGGATATCAGTGGAACGATGAGGGTGCAAAGAGTAGAGTTGGTGAAGGTGGATGAGTTTAAATACTTGGGATCAAATGTACAGTGTAAAAGGGATTGTGGAAGAGAGATGAGAAAGAGTGCAGGCAGAGTGGAATGGGTAGGGAAGAGTGTCAGGAGTGATTTGTGGCAGACGGGTATCAGCAAGAGTGAAAGGGAAGGTCTACAGGACAGTAGTGAGACCAGCTATGTTATATGGGTTGGTGATGGTGGCACTGACCAGAAAGCAAGAGACGGAGCTGGAGGTGGCAGAGTTAAACTTGTTAAGATTTGAATTGGATGTGACAAGGATGGACAACATTAGAAATGAGTATATTAGAGGGTCAGTTCAGATTGGACGGTTTGGAAACAAAGTCAGAGTAGCGAGATTGCATTGGTTTGGACATGTGCAGAGGAGAGATGATGGTTATATTGGGAAAAGGATACTAAGGATAGAGCTGCCAGGCAAGAGGAAAAGAGGAAGGCCTAAGAGAAGGTTTATGGATGGGGTGAGAGAGGACATGTAGGTTGTGGGTGTAACAGAGCAAGATGCAGAGGACAGAAAGATATCGATAAAGGTGATCTGCTGTGGCAACCCTTAACGGGAGCAGCCAAAAGAAGAAGAAGAAGCATGAAACATTGCTGTTTTATTGTGTGGATCGAAAACAAAGCATTGTTTTGATAGATCATTTGGTATTGCTGTTTGCCAGTCTTGAATAAAAAGGCATTACTTGCTGGTACTTTTGCTAACATTGCCAGGCAATCTAAACACTAATTAGTGCTGCAGAATGTCTGCATACTCCACCCTTTGACATTTTAGAATAAACGTGGCAATCACTTTACTGTTGAGCATAGGGAGCACTAAACACAGTATTTGTACACTCATCTCAGAAATACTCCGCATTTATCTTATTCATGCATTTCTTATGTTACAGTTGGCAACAGTAGTGGAATAAGCCAGACATAGCTTGAGTGCCATATATGGTAAAGATACTTGATTATAGCTTGCAGAGTTGGAGTGAAAACCATGTTTCCAGAGCTGATGTATTTTTATGTCATGGATTTTTGCACTCCCTAAGCAAGTGCTGTTGAGAATTTGAATTAGGGATCAATATGCTTTATTATTAGTTTAAGTGCTACTAGCTATGAAAAGTCTAGGCCTAAGGCAGCTTAAAAAGGACACCATTTATTTTAGAAGGGCCCTAGCCTGCCTGCCTTTCTACTTGCTTTGTTTTGAACTTCTGTGAGTCAAGGACGTTATGTTCTCTGAAGAAGAGAGCAGGCAGATTTTGTTTTGGGAATGCAGTTGCTGAGCCTCTCGCTGACAGAAGACTAAATAAACTGCCTTCAGGGCCTTTGCCTGTGTGAGTACTAGGCAAGCTCTCAGGCTATTAGATCTATTAGGGCTCATCGATACTTCAGGCAATAAAGTTAAAATAAAGTACATTATGATACCTAGTTAATTTGAGCTGTATAGGCGTTTAAAAGTTGTTTTTTGAAGGCTGGGAACTTTTCCTTGCCCTTGCACATAGGTGCCTGTGAAGTGAGCAACAGCTTAGCCTCTGTACTGGCAAGTCCGACAGTGTGTCACTGCGCACCACTGCTTTACAGCACTGCTGTCTGTGTTTGCAGGCTTTCACATTAGTATGCATATACAGTAGATATATATTTTAGATACCATTTAATGCTTCTTTATGTACAGTATTATAATAATGATATATAAGGTTGCAGCTGAACAAATTAGTTAGCTAAAAGAATCAATTGTTAAAGGCTTGTATTTTCCCTTCTTTCAAGCAGCCATGAAGCACCGTGTCAAGGCTGTCCACAACTTGGCCATTATCAGTGAAGCTATGTGCTGCCGCTTACTGGCACAGCTACCTATTAGTCTAGCCATAAGGGATGCTAATGCAACAATTAATCAGTAATTGAATTATTAGTTGAGCAGTCCAGCTTTCCTCCTGATTACAAGTAATTGTAAGAATTGATTAACCAAAAGGCTATCAATCTTTAACAGCTCAGGATTAGGACATGGGAATGAAGGGAGGGGTAATCAGGTGATGTTCACCTCCAGATGGCAAATATGTCCTTTGAGCCAAAGTGGTTGTTATGAGAAGGTCTACTGGGAAGAAGATTGTTGTGGGGTATTCTAGGGAATTCTTGTATTGTTATGAGAAAATCTGCAATACCAGGTTATTGTGAGAAAAGATACTGAGTGAGGTCATTATCATGAGAAACCCTGAAGTGTAGCAGATGATAAGTAGATGATGGGAAACAGTGTGAAGGTGGGACATTTTGAGAAAAGAATTTTAATAAAATTGAGGTTAACCAAATGCTTGGGGCACATTTCATGAAGTGAGACAGTTTTATGTGCTCTACAATGGTTTCCTATGCTGCGCAATAAAGTGGTTTTAGTTTGTTTAGTCTAAAGGAAGTGGTGTAGGGACAAATGTGGAAATTCATGCATGAAGAAAACAGAGATGATAGTGACTCAGTTGCAATACTGAAGAAGATGAAGTAAGTTTTGAACTTTTTTACAATTATTTCTCATTATTGCTTTAGAAAAGATCACTCCCTTAATTGCTGTCATTTTAAAATATACTCTTTGCATGGTATTAAAAAACACAATTTATTAGTGAACTGAATAGAAATGATTGCTAAAAATGCCAGAAAGTTACTAAACACTTTCAACAGATGCCATGCAAAATGTAAATAATATTTTAGCATTACAGTACATATCACAGAATTACAAGATGTTAAAGAAAAAATACAAACATTTGTGCTGTTCTTTTTAACTTTGAAACAGTGTACCATATTTTTGAATTTGGCAATGCTTCTGGAGTTTTAGGGCACTCGAAATAATATGGTGAAAGTTCTGCACTGATTGAAAGAACAACTATGGAAACATAAGCAAAATAAGCAGTACACATAAAGTCCTACACACAAGCATCAAAAATATTACAAAATAAATGTATGAAACAATTTATTGAACACTCAATCAAATTCTCAAGAATACAACCGAGGAAATGACTTGCACCTCATAAGCTTGCAGACACGTAAGGTTTCATTTACAGCCTTCACCCCATCCATACAGTAAGTCCTGTCCACTCCCAATTAGCCTCACTCCCTTTTATACCCATCCACTCTCACGGCACATACTAGTACACTTATAACTAAACATCTGTTGTGTCATTTCAGAGGGACTTGGACAGCATACAGGTTTGGGCAGATTTGTGGCAGAGTTGGAAACTTGTTAAGGGTAAATTTGGCACAAACATCCATCCATCCATTTTCCAACCCGCTGAATCCGAACACAGGGTCGCGGGGGTCTGCTGGCAAACATTATTAAGTTTTTATTCACCCAGACAGCCATAGACACATGGAATAAGTTACAAAGTAGAATGATAAACAGTAGGACATTAGGGACCTTCAAAACTAGACTTGATGTTATTTTAAAAGAAGGCTGAATATGAATGTTTGTTATATACCAAGTGACAAAAGAGAGTTATTATATCTCCATCACAATCAGGTAAGCACAGACAATGGGCTTTGGTGCCTTATACACTAAAATATCATATTAGGGCACCTATTATATTTGTTTACACTCTAAGCTGAAGTGCACAACATATGAAAACACATATATCTTTGTAATAAGCACATTTTTTCCATACAACTGAAGGTTAATGAGTAATATAAAACCTGTCATGTTTTTGAGATATGTTTTGATTAGTAAAGCAATCCAAGCTCACTGCAGCAAACATAAAGACATGCTGATGCTGAAGGTGGCAACCCTCTTCAACTTAAACATACCAGAAAAAAAGAAGAAAACAGCCAAAACACATTTATTGTACCATGAAGATAGCCATAGTTTAAAAAAAAAAACAAAACTGTATACTAGTGTGCTATAAGCAAAGGATTATTGGAAAAGTATATACAATACAGATGAAAGCCCCCCAATACCCTTGTGATAAGAAGTCACAAAAACAACTATAAAGAGTTGGGGATTGGCCCCGTATATTGCTGTGGTCGCTAGCAAAATGGTCAAAATGTAGAAAAATCAAACAGTTGACAAAATACAGAGGATTGAGGGTTGCTTTTATACAAGAAAATGGCTGCTGGAAATGATCAAAAAGGAAGTGAAGTCATCAAGGGAGGACCGGAAGTGGCGTCATCATCGGGAGCCGGAAGTGACATCATCAATGAGGAACCAGAAGTGATGTCATCAAGGAAAGCCGGAAGTGACGGGGAAGATGAAGTAGTGGATGGACAGCCATTTTCTGGAATGTGAACTGTTGTTGGTAAGTGATTATTTGTCTTCTTTGGTTCTGGAAATTTAGAGAGAGAGGCATCAATACCATCAAACAACCCTTCATCTGTTATAACTTCGCTTACCTCTGGGCTTGTTGACAGTCTCCTAAGCACTTGTGTGTGACACCCTACAAAGGGTATACAGTGATCCCTCGCTATATCGCGCTTCACCTTTCGCGGCTTCACTCCATCGCGTATTTTATATGTAAGCATATTTAAATATATATCGCGGATTTTTTGCTGGTTCGCGGATTTCTGCGGACAATGGGTCTTTTAATTTCTGGTACATGCTTCCTCAGTTGGTTTGCCCAGTTGATTTCATACAAGGGACGCTATTGGCAGATGGCTGAGAAGCTAGATTGCTTACTTTTCTCTCTCTCTTGCGCTGACTCTCTGATCCTGATGTAGGCTGTTCGCACACCTAGACGATACGGACGCTCGTCTAAAAATGCTGAAAGATTATCTTCACGTTGCTATCTTTTGTGCAGCTGCTTCCTGAAACGACATGCTTCACGGTGCTTCGCATACTTAAAAGCTCGAAGGGCACGTATTGATTTTTGACTGAAAAACAAACTCTGTCTCTCTCTATCTCTCTCTCTCTCTCCCTGCTCCTGACGGAGGGGGTGTGAGCTGCCGCCTTCAACAGCTTTGTGCCGCGGTGCTTTGCATACTTAAAAGCCAAACAGCCCTATTGATTTGTTTGCTAGAGATTGTTTTCTCTATCTCTGTGACATTCTGTGCTCCTGACACGCACTCCTTTGAAGAGGAAGATATGTTTGCATTCTTTTAATTGTGAGATGGAACTGTCATCTCTGTCTTGTCATGGAGCACAGTTTAAACTTTTGAAAAAGAGACAAATGTTTGTTTGCAGTGTTTGAATAACGTTCCTGTCTCTCTACAACCTCCTGTGTTTCTGCGCAAATCTGTGACCCAAACATGACAATATAAAAATAACCATATAAACATATGGTTTCTACTTCGCGGATTTTCTTATTTCGCGGGTGGCTCTGGAACGCAACCCCCGCGATGGAGGAGGGATTACTGTACAATAAAATTACAGCAATTGAATTAAAGATGAAAGTGTGCAAGAGTAGGAAAAGCCACTTCATTAATAAATAAAGTCTTATCCACTTCGTAAGAACTAACTCACTCATTTGCATGCCTGGCAGATGTGACAATCCCAGGGCTGGGTCCCCTGGCAATGTAAACTCATGTCTAAAAAATGGAACAGGTGAATGAATGTGGCTGGAATTAGAAAGATGAAATATTTCAAGAGAGGACTTGTCTGTTATTGAGGGTGGAGCAAAGGGCAATGTAAACTTCAAAGTGTATAGGAACATTCTTTTTATAATTCCAAAGACTACATCAGGATATTTGAAAAGTAAAATAAAGTGAAATCAGTATAAAGAATACATCTCAATAAACTTATCACATTTAAAGAGAAGAATACATACTGCCTAAAAGACTAAGGATAACATAATCAAAATTGATTAACATATGAGTGATCACTGGATAAAAATGAAATGCCAAAAGCATACATACAGTATATTCCTGAGAGGATATGGCATGTAAGACCAAAATGCTTCCCTAGAGACATTCAGTTTGTTCCAGGTAGATAAAGCTTTATTTATTTGTCCACAGGGGTAAATCTGGCTTTTTACAGAAGCTTATTAAATAAATAAACATACAGTATACGTACATAAACAGTGCAACCACAAGGGGGTACCAGACAGCCCTAAACCACAGACCCAGTAATACCTCACACAATTCCCGGTTCAAGTAAAAGATATTTATTCAAACACAGCACCTTTCCAATAATAATATTTCTAAAGGGGCGGCACGGTGGCGCAGTGGTAGCACTGCTGCCTCGCAGTTAGGAGACATGGGTTCACTTCCTGGGTCCTCCCTGCGTGGAGTTTGCATGTTCTCCCCGTGTCTGCGTGGGTTTCCTCTGGGCGCTCCGGTTTCCTCCCACAGTCCAAAGACATGCAGGTTAGGTGGATTGGCGATTCTAAATTGGCCCTAGTGTGTGCTTGGTGTGTGGGTGTGTTTGTGTGTGTCCTGTGGTGGGTTGGCACCCTGCCCGGGATTGGTTCCTGCCCTGTGTTGGCTGGGATTGGCTCCAGCAGACCCCCGTGACCCTGTGTTCGGATTCAGCGGATTGGATAATGGATGGATGGATGGATGGATATTTCTAAAGACATATCAAAATAAACTAATACCAATTCCTCCTTCTTCCTTCTCCAAGAGTGTAGCCCACTGCCTCCCGACTCTTACTCATCCATGTGTGGCAGCGGGCCCCTTTTTAAGCCTTCCAGGAAGCACTTCCAGGCCATAATGAAAGTAGGAAGGTCCTCCACCGACTGCAACCTCTATCAGTCCCCAGGGTCCTAGACAGGGCTGTATTTCCAGATCCCATATCCCAAGCACCCCTGCCGGTGTCCCGGCTATCACTGGTCCATCCACTATTTGATACCGGTCAGACACAAATTTATTTTCTAGTCCCACCAGCCAATCACTTTGTATTTCTGTTCTGGCTTCCCATCTGGATATGAAACCATCCTCCTTCCAGGCTGGGATGCCTGTTCTCCTCCTAAAATAGACAGATATACATACACAAACTATATTCTGAACATACACAAGAATGACTTAAAAAAAAGAGAATTAAAAAGAAATAAAACTTCTACCTTGTCAATCACAGTCCCAGTGCAGGCATATTGCTGTTAGTATAAAGGAGCCCCAATAGCATTTGTTTGACACACTTCTGCTGAATGATTCATTGGCTGAAAATCCTCAGTGTTAGTGTGTCAGAGACAGGATGGGAAGCATTGTTCATAATGGCACTCAGTTTTGTTTTCATTCTCTCCATTGCTACTACCTCCAGGGGGTCTAAAATGCATCATATAACTGAGTCTGCCTTTTTAATTAGCTTGTAGACTTGATGGGCCTTTCTTGAAATGATGTTAACAGCCCAGCACACCACCATGCCATCACAGAGTCATAGAATATGTGAAGGATGTAACAACCCATATTAAAGGAACACAGTCTCCTAAGAATAAACAGCCTGATCTGCCCTTTCCTATATAGTTCATGGGTGTTATGAGACCAGCTTCATCTGACATTGATGTTGACCCTCAAGTACTTGTGGGAGTGCACCAATTCTGCATCCACTCCCTAAATAGGGACTGGACATAGAGGCTCTTTGGTGTGATGAAAGTCAGTCACTAGCTCCTTGGTTTGTCTGGTATTAAGTTGCAGACAATTATTTCTGCACCAAGAAATATAGTTATTTTCCAGACTCCTATACTCTGTCTCATTTCGTTTATCAATACAACCCATGAGTGCAGAATCATCTGAGAATTTCTACAAGACACATGACCTGGTGTTATATTTATAGTCAGAAGTGTAGAGAGTGAAGATAAAAGGAGACAAGGACTGTTTCTTGTGGTGTTCCAGTGTTGCTCACATCCATATCATAAACACAGTCCTTAATTCTCACAAACTGAGGTCTACCTGACAGAGACCATTATCCAGGGCACCATAGGCTCATCTGTCTCCATACCCATTAACAGAAATGGCTGGATGGTATTGAAGGTACAGGAGAAATTTAAAATTTAAAAACATAATCCTCACATTGCTGCCGGGATTGTCCAAATGGAAATAAGCCTTGTGGAAAGATAGATAATTGCATCCTTCACTCCAATCTTTATCCAACCTACATTAGGTCCAGGTGGTCTACCATGAGGACCAGTCTCTCAAAGGTCTTCATGATGTGAGATGTAAATACCACTAGTCTACAGTCCTTAAGTGAAGAGGCACCTGCCTTCTTTGGAATATGAACAATGAAGGTTTTCTACAGAAGCGACACTTTCTGTATCCTTTGGCACAGACAGAAAAGGTGACAGAGGATACCACAAAGTTTGTTAGAAAAAGCCTTAAGAACTTGAGGACTGACTCCATCTGGTCCTGTGGCTTTTCCTATACAGGTATATAGCTTCCACAGTCCTCTTCTTAATTGGTTTTCAGCTATGGACAGTCTATACTGATGATCAGAGGTGTGCCATTCCAGTTGATGTGGTAGGAGCTGTTGGTGCAGTAGGGATAGTGTGAAGGGACTAGTCTTTGGAGGAAGGTGGCAGTGGGAGGGAAAATGTATTAAAAAAATTAGTTCAGGATGCTAGCTTTGTCTACTTCTCCTGCTAGCACATGAGCCCTGGATTGCTTGAGTCCAGTAATTATACCCATTCCTTTCCAGACATCTTTCATGATGTTCTGAGTGTTTGTTTTTAATTTGAGCTTTTGTAAACTTTCTTTTCTCCAGTCAACTTTTTTCCTTCAGCACTCACTGTGCATCCTTCAGAGCCTCCTTGTCACGAGATGTGAATACCTCATTCAAGAGACTTTTTACCACCTTAGTAATCCAGAGCTTGTTTGGAAAGCAATTCACTTTGTTTGAAGGTACCACAGTGTTGACACAGAAGTTATAATAGTCTGTAATGTAGTGACCGAGTCCATTTCATCCTCCAGGCTCCACTGCCTCAATTTCTTGATGGTAACAGGTTGCCGTTTGATGACAGACTTGTAGCTGGGAATAAGATGAACCAAGTTGTGGGCAGATCTGTCCAAAGGTGCCAGAAGTATATACTGTCACACACGTGCAATTAGGAGGCAGTCAAAGAGCCTAAAGGTGAGTGAACTATCGCGAGATATGGGTGTCACATGGTACTTACCTGGATCTCTTCTTTCCACAGAAAACCAGAAGAAAAATAATTTCCTCCACTTCCGGTATCAAAATGGCCGCGACTACGTCACTTCTGGCCATCATCAATGACATCACTTCCGGCTCTTCAAGATCACATCACTTCCGACTCACTGCAATGATGTTACTTCCGGTTCCTGTTCCTAAAGTCACTTCATACCAACAATTTCCTTTTCCCATAATCCTTTCTGTATTTAAATGATCATATTCTCAGAGTAAAACTGTCAATTGTATTTTCAAATTGAAGACTTTTGATCTGTTTTTTTCTTATATAGTCTTAGGGCAATATACGGGGATGGTCCCCAAACCTTTTTCTTGTCTTTTGACTTGTTTTCTCGGGATATTCCCACAATTGGCGTAGTTGACAAGGATTTTTGTTCTAATAAAGATGACAGAAGAACAGGACCTGAACACCGTGCTGTCCTCTATAATGGGCGAACTCCGTACTTTAAAAGTACAGATGGATGAGACCAGGACTCAACTAACGGAAGCTGAAGCCCACACTGCCGCTTCAGTTCGGACAGAGGCCGCTCGGTCATTACCGACACAATTAACAAATCTAACTGAAGATGATGATATCAAAACATATTTTTTGGTTTTTGAGCGTACTGCTAAGCGGAACACCTGGCCAAGGTTGGAATGAGTGTACCTACTGGCTCCCTACCTAAAGGGGGCGGTGCAGAGAGCCTACTATGATTTAACCGAGGAGCAGGCCGCCGATTATGATGCTCTAAAGCTTGAAGTGTTCAAACGCTACGGCATATCAGCGGAACAGCAGGAATGAATGGAGGGAGTGGCAGTTTGACCCCGAGAGACCATTGAGAACCCAGGCTTTTGAAGCTTGGGGCAAAGTATGCCGCTGGTTACGACCAGATATTAATAGCTCCCATAAGATGGCCGAGCTACTGGCATGTGAAATGTTAATGCATGCCCTCCCTGACCAGATCGCCCAGCAGGTCTGTAAACATAACTTTGAGGACATAGACACATTAATCAAGATTGTGGAGTGTCATTGGGCAGCTTGTAAATCGGGGCGATCAGAATGGTTTTCTCGTCGCACCCAACAGTCACGTGGGGCAGCCCCTGAGCTCACCTGGCAACCTCCCGTGCCTACTGTTCGAAAATGAGACAAACCATTCAACCTGTTTCAATTGTGGGGAGCTTGGACATCTGTCCCCTAACTGTACTTCGGAGCCCATGGATTGTTCTTTGGTGAAGGGGGAAAGGTATTGTGCCACAGTGACTAACCTTTTATCTCTCCCATATAGAGGTGCAGTTATTATAAATGGTAGGAAAGTAAGGGCGATGTTCGATTCCAGGAGTAACATTTCTATTGTTGCTTCCCATTTCGTTTTACCACAACAATGGACTAAAATAAAAACTAGTCTGAAAGGTATTCATTAGGTCATCCAGTATTACAAAACAGCCCGATGTGTGCTTTCAGTGAATCACAAAGTAGTAGGAATGGCCATGGCTGTATTACCGGATCCCCCTTTTCCACTCATATTGGGTAGAGACTGGAATAAAATCAACAGCGGTAATAACGTAACTGTACCTAAAAAGAATTTAGGCTTAGTCATGGAGAATGATGCTCCGACTGCCTCCACGCCGTGTCCCTCAGTAGCACAGACCTACACGAGTACCGAATGTGAAGAATTTGATGTCCCATCGTCCTCTGCGGGAGTTAGTACAGCTAACGGGGAGGACGTGGTGGCAGATGCTCTGCCCATGGAGGTCGATAGAGACTCAATACAAGATTTATCTTCCCAAATTCCCAACACCTTCCTCATTTAAACGAGAACAGTGGAATGATGATTTCTTAAAGTTTGCAAGGAATACGATAGTATCCGCCGAGGGTTATAATACCCTAGATCCCATGCCATCGATGCTGTTCTTTGTACTAAAAAATAAATTGTTATATAGAGTGGCAGAATACGGGGGTGAAGTGCGAACATTGCTGCTGGTTCCACGCACTTTTCGGCGACAAGTGTGTGAGTTAGCACATGCTCACCTTCTAGGAGCCCATTTAGGCTCCAAAAAAACATTGGAGATGAAAAAGCTCCGATTTTATTGGCCATGGATTAATGAGGAGGTCCGACGATTTTGCGCTTCATGTTTGGATTGTCAACTTCGCCAGATTCCCAGACGGATTAGAGCTCCCCTCGTTCCCCTTCCCCTTATTGATATCCCGTTTGAAAGAGTCGGAGTTGATCTCATAGGACCTTTAGAACCCTCTGTATAGAGCTTTAAATATATATTAGTCCTAGTAGATTATGCCACTCGATTCCCCGAAGTTGTTCCGTTGTGCTCAGCTAATACAAAAAATATTGCACGGGAACTAGTAGGGATATTCGCTCGTGTTTGGATCCCCAAAGAGATTCTCATGGATCAAGGGACTCCCTTCACTTCGGAGATGTTCAGGGAGCTGGCTAAATTACTCCGTATAAAACATCTGAAAACGTTAGTCTATCATCCGCAAACTGACAGATTGGTGGAGCGTTTTAATCAGATGTTAAAATAGATGCTGCGCAAAGTAGTTAATGAGGATGGGAGAAACTGGAATCAGTTACTTCCTCTCATTTTGTTTGCATATCGGGTAGTCCCACAGTCCTCTACGTGTTGCTCTCCTTTTGAATTATTATATGGAAGACAACCCAGAGGTTTATTAGATATGTTAAAAGAAGGTTGGGAAGAGGAGGTCCTTCCTTCTTCAAATATTCTCGAGTATATCTCACAATTATGCGATAGATTAGAGAAGATTAGGCCTATTTTAAAAGAGAATTTGGAAAGAGCACAAGCAGCGCAGTCGCGTTACTATAACCGTAACACCACCCTCTGGGAATTCGTTCCGGGTGATCGTGTAATAGTACTCATCCCAACTTCGCATTCCAAATTATTAGCCCATTGGCAGGGTCCCTATGAAATTAAGGAAAGAAAAGGTCTCGTCGATTATTTGGTTAAACAACCCTGTTGTCGACCGACTGAACGGGTATATCATATTAATTTGCTGAAACCGTGGAAGGATAGGGAACTTGATCTCTCCTCCGGCCAGCCTCGTTCTCTGTTTATGTCTCAACCCCACCTTAATTTCAGTTCCGACTTGAAGTCAGAACAACGACAAGATCTCGAACACGCTATCTTGTCTGTCCCCAAAGTTGTGGATGAGATTCCTGGACGTACTGCGCTGATTGTTCATGACATCATTACCGACCCTGGAGTAATTGTCAGAGAGAAACCCTATAGGCTCCCAGAGGCAAAGAAAACGGAAGTAGAGTTGGAAATTAGGCGAATGCTAGAATTAGGGGTTATTGAAGAAAGCTGTAGCCCTTGGTCTAGTCCAATTGTCCTAGTTCCTAAGCCTGATGGGTCATGGAGGTTTTGCAATGACTTCCGTCGTCTTAATCAGGTCTCTAAGTTTGATGCGTATCCCATGCCGCAAGTGGATGATTTGTTCGATCAACTGGGGAATGCACAATTCCTAACTACTCTTGACATGACGAAAGAGTATTGGCAAATTCCCTTAACGGCCTCCGCTAAGGAAAAAAACGCATTTAGGACCCCGAGTGGACATTGGCAGTACAGGGTTCTTCCTTTTGGTTTGCACGGGGCACCAGCTACATTCCAACGTCTGGTAGACACACTGCTACGGCCCCACAATTAATTTAGTGCCGCCTACCTGGATGATGTAATAATTTATTCTGACACATGGAAGGATCATGTAGTACAGGTTAAAACAGTTCTCTCCACACTAGCGTTAGCAGGGCTTTGTATTAATCCGAAGAAATGTTTTTTGGGTTATGTGAAGCCAAATATTTAGGCTACCTGCTGGGTGGGGGTACTGTTAAACCACAATGCAATAAAGTAGATGCCATCATTAATTGGCCCCATCTGATAAATAAGAGGCAAGTTCAAGCTTTTTTGGGGTTGGCAGGTTACTATCGCCGTTTTGTAACTCATTTCTCCCAAATTACTGTGCCCTTATCTAATCTCAGAAGGAAACGAGCACCTTTAAAAGTGGTATGGGATGATTCGGCTGATAAAGCATTCGGTGACTTAAAGTTGGCCCTTACTTCAGCACCTGTTTTGAAATCTCCTAACTTTTCTCTTCCTTTCATCCTCCAGACTGACGCATCGGCCACAGATTTGGGTGCCGTGCTGAGCCAATGTGTCAATGGTGCTGAACACCCCGTTATGTATCTCAGCCAGAAACTGCTGGATCGGGAGACCAAGTATGCCGCAGTGGAGAGGGAAGCCTTGTTGATTAAGTGGGCTATTACGTCCTTAAGGTACTATCTATTGGGGCGTGAGTTTACTCTGGTGACGGATCATGCCGCTTTACAGTGGATGTCCCTTCATCGGGAGTCGAATCCACGCATCACTAGGTGGTTTTTGGATCTGTAACCTTATTGTTTTAGTGTCATTTATCGTAAAGGTTCCTTACAGGCCAATGCGGATGCTCTCTCCCGTGTCCACGACCTCTCGGTGCAGGTCGCCCAACCCGATGGGTCTGGGCTGATGGGGGGGGGTCATGTCACACACGTGTGATTAGGAGGCAGTCAAAGAGCCGAAAGGTGAGTGAACTATCGTGAGATATGGGTGTCATGTGGTACTTACCTGGATCTCTTCTTTCCACAGAAAACCCAAAGAAAAATAATTGCCTCCACTTCCGGGTATCAAAATGGCCGCGACTACATCACTTCCGGCCATCATCAATGGCATCACTTCCGGCTCTTCAAGATCACATCACTTCCGACTCACTGCAATGACGTTTCTTCCGGTTCCTGTTCCTAACGTCACTTTATGCCAACCATTTCCTTTTCCCATAATCTTTTCTGTATTTAAACGATCATATTCTCAGAGTAAAACTGTCAATTGTATTTTCAAATTGAAGACTTTTGATCTGTTTTTTTCTTATATTGTCTTAGGGCAATATACGGGGACGGTCCTCAAACCTTTTTCTTGTCTTTTGACTTGTTTTCTCGGGATATTCCCACAATACTTAAAGTCATTTTTAACATTTGAATACAGCAGGTCCAACTTGTTATTACTTTGAGTGGAAGAAGCCACAAACTGATAGAAATTTGCCATAATTTGTTCCAATGCCACAAGGGTGAAGTCACCAAATATTATAACTACAAGATAACTAAAACTGTAACTATAACTGTAAGGCTGCAGTGAGCTGGTGCCCTGCCTGGGGTTTGTTTCCTGCCTTGTGCCCTGTGTTGGCTGGGATTGGCTCCAGCAGACCCCCGTGACCCTGTAGTTAGGATATAGTGGGTTGGATACTCTGATCAGGTTTCTTAAGGCCAATACTGATCATTGATTCCAAGTGGCTTGATCGGCCAATTCCAGTACTGATTCCTTTTTTTTTCCTTTATCCCTTTAAAAAATGTTTTACACTGAACTCCTGCATAAACAGGTGCATAGAAGCCTTATGTCCTATATTAAAATGTTAACTTCATCATTTTTATAATTAAACGATAGACTGCAAGTGTTAACAAAATTAACTTCTATAGGCTTATTGCTCAAGGACAATAAAAATACTAAAATAGATAAAATTTCCTTACAATGCATACTCTAATAAAATATATACAAAAGTATTAACCCATAATACATAAAAGAAAATAAAAATGTTTTTCAGAATTACAAGCTGTCATATTGCTTAATTTTTTTGTAACGTACTTACTGAAAAAATCCATCCATCTATCCATTATCCAACACACTATATCCTAACTACAGGGCCAATCCCAGCCAACACATGGCGCAAGGCAGGAAACAAACCCCGGGCAGGGTGCCAGCCCACTGCAGTATTGAAAACATGTAATTAAAAAACTTAGTTTTCACCATTTGTCTAACAACAAAAAATTCTATATATAAAATTCTATATATTCTCAGACAATCAGTTAATTGATATAGGCAATTGAATGCTGCTTAAATGTAAACATACATGCACGTATAGGTTTTAATCATTTTAAATCATTAATTGCACTACAGCTGTTTGCTTTTAAAATATACATTTACCTCATTTATATAGGTGTGGTTTTTTCTTCAATGTATTACCTAGACAGCCATAGTTCTTCAGGTGTAATTATAAATATGGGTTATCATTTTAATTATGTAGTACTTGTTTCTTACCAAAACATATGCTGTATGACACACATCAACAAATAATAAACACAGTACAATTCTTTTAAACAAGCCTATTGTTTACTAAGCAGTAATTTCAAATTCATCTTCATCTTTTCTTTTTCCAAGTAAAAATATAAGCTGCTGCACTTAAAACAAGCTCATTCTCCAAACTCAAATGGCATTCATTTTAATTTAAAGGTTAAAATAAAAAGGCCTGAATTAATTAAAGTAACTTTTCTTGCTGTTTGTGTAATTGCACAGGACGACTTCTCCGTTTCCTTTTTCTCAGTTCATTACTCCATTTTCTTTAACATAACAAGCACAGAACAGTCCAATCCTTGCCACACAGAGAAAAAGAGCCATAGCATGACTTTAACATCTGGTTTCCCATTTCTGTATTTAAGTATTATATTGTTACTAGCAACAACACTCTATGTTGCCTGGGTAAGGTAATTTTGAGGTGTTTCTTAAATTAGATTAGAATAGATTAAATAAAGTTTACTAATCCCAAAAGCGTATCCTCCCAGAGACAAAATAAATTAATTTATTTCAGGTTGCCAAATATGGGGGAAAAGCACTGTAAGAGCCAAATGTTTTAAGCTACTAATAGTAAATGTACCTTAATTTTGGTCAATTTGAATAGAATGTTGGTTTTACATAGATAATGGAAGATTCTGAAGTATTTTTGAAGTAGTTAGAACTATTTGAAAAATCTCAACAAACACAGCTACAAGCACTGTTCTCAAAACTTACTGTAGTAAAAAGGAATCCTGCCCCAGATACCCCAAGGTTAAAATGTTGGGTTCCAAAGTAGTCTAGTGTCTCATCCTGGCAAAGTGGGATATGTGGGCCAAATTTTGTTAAGATTAGACCAAGGATTTGGAAATGTACTGTATAAAAAATAAACACATACACATTGAGCCTTATATACTGCATTAGTCTATCATTAACTGACGATTAACTCTTTAACCCTCACAACATCTTCATGTCAAATTTGACCTGTTTTTGTTTTAGAAAACAAGAATTTCTAAAATATTTTTAACTTGCCAAGTCTTTTGGGTTAGTTTTAACCCACCAAAGACTTTAATGTATTTTGCCACTGCATTTTGGATGCTTTGTTTATTCACAAGGCGTAAAAAATCCTAAATATTGGGTTTTCAGCTTAGAAATATGAAGGCTTTTAGAAAAGTGCCCTAACTTTTAAAAAAACAAACAAGTTTTCAAATGACACATTTTTGTACAGCTGCTATATATTTTGAATACTGCCATTTCTTTCAGGTCAGTTTTGACCCACACATTTACGATGGTTCGGTTTGTTTGTTTGTTCACAACCCATACAGATATTTTAGATGGCATCTGACTTTCAAGGCACAGCATTGAGTCAGCATTTGAAGATAATGTGAGAGATAAGCATTACAATGTATCTAAGATGAGATTTTCTGCCACTCTGGGCAAATCACTCATTACGTTTCTGCTCTTAAAGTACAAAATATGTACAGTATGTATGTGAAGAATAATATGCAATAGATCAAATTCTCTGGAATGGTGTTCACCCTGAATAGTAAAATTTTATGTAACCGGAAAATTACTGTCTCATTTTTGACCTAAGTATTCCATACAAGCAAAGTGTCCTTTAACTACCTGCCAAGCTGCATTTTTTATTTGATCAATGCCACGGGCTGGCCTGCAGCGACTAGTCCCCCTCACCACCACCCAAACACGTTTGCTCTGAACGCAAATTCTTTAAAAATACATTTTTACAGTGTGTATGTGTATACATTTTTAATGAATGTGTTATACATAATAAAAATTAGCTGAATAAATATTACTAGTGAAAAATGTAAAATGTGACAGCTTTCCTGGACCTGGATGAGATGGCATTTGTGCAGTGTTATAGTCTAGAATTGTAGATTTTTTTCCATATTTTTGTTTTTCTTACTTTTATTAAATATAATCTTTCCAGTATGTAACACAATAGTAAAATCACAATTCACTAGAGACATATACAGCATTTCATAATTAAACTACAGTATATTTATATGTGCACTATATATGAAATGCAGAAATTATTTATCTCAACCTAAATATGTAAAAATTATTATGTCCATTTGTCACCATGAGCTTTTCTCAGTGTTATTTTGTTGGTTCTCCACAATTTTGATTACAAATTTTTTGCAAAGATTCGGTTTTCAGATTCATCAAAGTCACCTCACTGAATGGTAAGTACAGAGGTTTGCAGATGTGTGCTGTAACCTGGTAATATCATACATCAGATTGGCACAGTTACTTTAACTGTTTTGAAGTGCTAGCTAAATAGTAAGCTGACAGTAAATTACTATTGTTATTTTAGAAACCTTTTTAGCTAGATAAAGTGGTAGGGTAAGCTAGAGTTATTCTTGAATTTTTATGTCTATGTTCATTTTGTATGTTTTTGATTTTGTTGTATTCAATGGTCTTCCTTTGTGCTGAACAATACAGTTAGTGCTGTATGTTGAATTTTCTGCATGCATGAGCCTGTATGCTTAAGGGTGCCACATTATGTGTACTTGAAAGGTACGACCACTGCTTGGCTTTGGCCCTGTTGAGCATAAAATGGTGTAATACAGTGTAGGATGAAGTTATTGTGTTTTCTCTAGTATATTACATATGCAGTCTATTTGTTGTTAATCGAAAATCTTTTTTGCATTTCAATTAGACATCAGCTCCACCAATGAAAATCTAAAACCCCTCTGCTGCTGACCCTGATTTTTAAAAATTATATTAATGACTATTGGAGCAAAAGTGTCTTATGAAGTATGTGGATTTTTACATGTGTCACATGTCTGGTTTCCCTCCTCCGGTATTGAAAAGACCATCTCTTAAATGAACTCTGTACCTGTAGTAGTAAATGAAAATGCCTTCATGATGGGCTTTTTTCTCATCTAGGATTCAATCCTGCCTTTTAGTTATTACTCCCAGGACAGGCTCTAGGTCTGCTTGATACTTTTAATAACTGGGTACAGGAGATGCATAGAGTGACATCTTTTTAACATTTCTCATTGTTTTATATGTAATTTTTAGCACAGAATAATTTAGTATTTAGAAAGAAGCTTTAATATATTATTAAGAGTCCCGCACAACTGTTAAATTTAGGTCTCCTTAAAATGTTGAAATAATGATACCTTTTCTAAATAGATATTAATTTCTACGCTAAATGAAAGAAGAAGTAAGGTAAGTAGGTGAGAAAGAGAAAGTGTTTTCTAAAGCTTAATTTAAAGGAAGAATCTTATATTTTTGAGCCTCTTGTAGCTTTGAAATTTGATTCTTAACGTTAACATCACAAGAGAAATTACCACTTTTTGGCCTTCTCAATGCTTATCTGGTTTATCTAGATTATGAAAGGTGTACAATGGGAAAGACTGAGCAGTTTATGGAATGTCATATTATTACTTGTAGCAAAACAGATGACAGCAGTGATGCCTGGTTATGTTGTGGTAACACTTTACTTTTTTAATATTTGAAGTCTTATTGAATACAAAGCTTCATACAATATACATCATGTACTGTAAGTTAGTTAATTAAAAAGAGTCTAAAACCATCTTTCTGAAGAGCAATCTACAGTAACATAAATACTTTTAAAAATGACATTTTTATTTGAAAGGTTTTTCATCCACACTAGCATCTAAAGAACGTCCCTGAAACAGCAAAATGTGTAAATCATTCCTAAAGTACATGCACAGCTTGTTAAACTAGTGCATTCTTGATAGAACAAAACAGGAATTAAAACAAAGTGCCAAAAGCTAAAGAAAAGCAAAAAGGACATGGGAAAAAAATAAACCTGACTTCTGTGGCTGGCCGGTGAAATAAAAGTACTTTGCAAGGTTATAATGGAGTATACAGTAGCCAAAGCCATGGAAAATACTGTGTGGGAGTCCTGCCAAAATAAATATGATTAAATATGCAAGTGCTTTGAGATGTGGTACAGGTTGGCTGATGCAGAGACGTTCAGAAATTACTTTCTCCCCAGTTAAGGATAAAAGTCACAAAAGTGTATTATGACAACAAAGCAAAAGTCATTAGCTACAAATGCTTGGCAATGTTTTTTTTTTTGAAAAGCTTTGTTTCCCCCAATCTTCTCAAACATTTATTCAATGATATATTAGCTATACAGTATTACCAAACATTTTCCTGAAAGCACAGGATTAACATAATAACATTACAGAGGTGAAATGTGTAGTGCATGTTAGTCACATATTATTTGAAACGCATGCTTGTAATATACATGCATAACACAGGTGTCGAACTCCGGTCCTCGAGGGCCGCAGTGGCTGCATGTTTTCATTCTAACCATCTTCTTAATTAGTGAGCCGTTTTACTGCTAATTAACTTCTTTTGCTTTAGTTTTAATTAACTTAACTCAGGCCCCTTAATTGTCTCTTTTTCTTTAATTAGTAGCCAAACAATAATGAGACATCAAACAAGCCACCATATGACAGAAAAAACAGAAAAATCAACAGATTTGGAAATGTCTGCTGTGGCAGAATGAGAGCAGCAACAAGCCATTGAATTAAATAACGGGCTTAATTAACAGCAAGAATCAGCTTTTCATTAAGAGACTGGTTGAAGTGAAATTGGTTGGAGTTTGAAATCCCAGTTTAGTTGGTCATCTGTTGGCTCGTTCACATCTCATTTCTGTTTGGCTGCCACTTAATGAAGAAACAAATCAATTCAGAGGACTGAATCCTTAAAAACAGGGCTGTTGAAATGAAGGGAAAAGGAATTAATTAGCAGTGAAAACTACTCACTGAGTAGGAAAAGGATTAGACTGAAAACCTGTAGCCACTGCAGCCCTCCAGGCCCGGAGTTCGACACCCCTGATGTATAATATACATGTGTGTGCATGTGACATATGTGGTTCTGTTAGGCTGTGCTACAATGAAACATCTGGGTGTTATGATTTCATTCACAATATACCAAATGTGTGAAGCTTGCTTCCCCAATCCAGGGTGGTGCAGTGGTTAAGGCTTTGGACTTCAAACTATGACATTTTGGGTTCAAATCCCACCACTGACAATGTGTGACCCTGAGTAAGTCACTTCACTCTCCTGTGCACCAATTGGATAAAAAGGAAATATAACCAATTGTATCTCAAATTTTGTAAGTTGCTTTGGATCAAAGTGTTGGCCAGATGAATGAGATAGACAGATATTCCCAGCATGAACTAAGGTTTAGATTCCTAATATTTTTTCCCTATCTAGAGGTAGGCTTCAGTCCACACAGGTACAAAAAAGGAGAAAGCCCAGCACCAACACAAACCTTTGTCTTCAGTATCCAAAAAATTATAAATAGAGAGAGAGAAAATCATGCAAACTCTGACTCTTTAAAAATGATCAGCATGGGAAAGGCCCTATCTAAATCAAATGTACTATTATTATTGTCCATCCATCCATTATCCAACCCGCTATATCCTAACTACAGGGTCACGGGGGTCTGCTGGAGCCAATCCCAGCCAACATAGGGTGCAAGGCAGGAAACAAACCCCGGGCAGGGTGCCAGCCCACTGCAGGGCACACATACCCAGCACATACTAGGGACAACTTAGGATCACCAATGCACCTAACCTGCATATCTTTAGACTGTGTGAGGAAACCAGAGCACGTGGAGGAAACCCACGCAGACACGGGGAGAATATGCAAACTCCACGCAGGGAGGACCCGGGAAGCGAACCCAGGTCTCCTGACTGCGAGGCAGCAGTGCTACCACTGTGCCACCATGTCACCCTATTGCTTTTATTATTATTTTACAAAATAAAAGCTCAAAGGTTTCACCTTTAAAATAGTGTAAACAAAGCCAATTCAAAATCCAAGAATCAGAATACATAACACCAGAGCAAGAAATGTTGTAAACTAGAAAATCCAAAAAAGTACTTACAAATAAAAATTCCACAAAACAACTGTGAATGAGTCTTGTAAGAACCTTAGCTGTCAGCCAGAATAAACTGGCTGAAGGTGGTCTTTTGACAGTGATGTCATGGTGGATCCACTTCTCGAGGTTCCACCCATATAACATGCAAAACACAACGGATATTACAAAGAAACATGTTTATACAATGCACAGAATATGGTGTTAGCAAAAGTCATAAAACATCATCAGTTTTAAAAAAAAGACAAAATCAATACAAAAAAAGAACTAACATAAAATGAAAAATATCATTTGGAAAACAACAAAAACTTTTAAATAAGACAAAACATATTTAAGCCAGGGCATACCAGTAGGTTGTTAACTTAGCAGTGTGTACTATGAAAAAATCCAGTAAGGAGAAGACCTCTTTTGCATCACTTGATGTAGATGGTGTAATAGTATAATTTTCACTTTTTTTATTTTAAATACTGGGAAGGAATGCTACCACAGGAAAGCACTGTAAAGATGACATTTGTCATCATGCAGTGTGAAAAGACAGGCACTATTGGTTCTGGTTGCAGGACACATCTCACGGCCACAGTTTCAGAAAGGAAATAAACAGGTGCACCATTGACAGAGAAGCAGTAGTCCATCAGGACATTAGAGTGTAGAAGAAGGTGTGAGGGACCACACTTGAATGGAGAGACCATTTTTAAAAGATGAAAAAGAGAACTGGAACTTTTTCTGGCTGATAAATGTTAACAAATGGTCACAGGGAACATGGGACCCTTGTAAGTGAAGCAGTCCAGAAGTTACCTAAGAACACTGTCTCATTAAAGGCTGTGCAATGCTTAGGGGGCTTCTAGCGATGTTCAAGACCATTCCGACTCCACCAACCCCTTTCAAAGATAAAGAATAGGTTCTGTGCTTGGAAAAAATCCATCTGACCTATTTGTATTGCCTATCACCAGTCTGCGTTAGTGTCATTGATTTTGAACAGTCAGCTTAGACAAGCTTATGCTAGATATGAATTCAATTAAGATCTAAGCTTAAAAAATTAAATGACCTAGATGAATTTGTTTGTATTATTTATACAGCATGGTACGGTAATTGGACTGACTCAATTTGCCAAGAATATTTGCCATTTTGGATTTAGCAAAACCCATTGTCTTCTATACCAGCAAGCCTCAGTTTGTCAAAGTGTGACTCTTAGAATAGCAATCCAAGAAATTAATACAAGTACTTGGGTCTCCAACATGCCATATTTCTGAATAAAAGCAGGCTTTCAGTTCTCAGTAGTCGGATAGTTGATACTGAGCAAATGCTCACAATAGGATGGTCACTCAAAACAGTAGAATTCCTTGCAATTATTACGGAGCCATTTCTCTAAAAGGCCTGTATGAGTCAAGATAATCTAATGAGGCTGAGTTGTATTGTTAACACTTTCAGAATTATAGATGCTATTGGAAATCAGAAGCATTAAAGATTGAATGTTATGTTATTGACCCTGCGATGGACTGGCACTCTTGTCCAGGGATTGATCCTGCCTGCACCTGATGCTTGTCCTGACTTTCCTCCAGCTTTCCTGCAATCCTGCTCTTGATAAGTGAGTTTAGAAAATAGGTAGGAAGATTGCTATGTTATTGTGCCAAAAGTAAAATTTAACAAAGCAATGATATATGGACCATGTCATAAATGGAATATGTAATTTGTTGTCAGCTTCGCACATTGAGTTACTCTGTAGAGTTTTGTGGTGCACCATAAAGGAAAGCTTTTATCAGCAGTTCACCATCCATTTTCTAAGCCAGTTATCCAGGTGTCCACTGCCTGGTGCAACAGATACGTCAGCAGGAAGAGGCAGCAAGGTGCAAAAAGCTGGTGACTCAGGCAAGGCAAGGGCAATGGATGAGATGCAAAGGAGTGGAGCAAAGAAAGATATCCTGGAAGGAGGTGTGGGTGATGGAGGAATTCAGAGTGAACTTTACCAATAAGGCTGTTTATCATGTGTTGTCATCTCCCAAGATTCTCAGCCAGTGGCACAGAGAAGATCCCTCATGCTCTATCTGCCCAACTCCAGCAACACTAAAACACATCCTTGTGGACTTCAAGACCAGCCTTATTCAGGACCGATACACCTAGTAACACAACCAGGTCCCACAGTGTCTTTCAGCAGTTCCTGAAAAGCTTCAATGCCCTCCCTCCCCCTTCACCCCGCTGTCTAGCAATAAAGTTTGTTTATGAAGGTGAGGGTGAAGCCAGACTTGTCACATCAAGACCAGGCACAGGGCAGCTAGGTTGTGCACATGATTGGACAATGGTGGCAGAATTAGGCCGGATGCTCTGCTTCCCTGCTGAAATTGCGGCACCCAACCTCAGACCAGACCTTGTACTATGGTCATTAAGCTCACAAAGCACTGGCAAGATACAGTGAAGGAGGCCTATGAGTACAAGAAATTGAGATAAGCTGAACCTGTAGCCAATGCATAACAATGTGGATGAAAATAAAAGTTCTGATTGGCTGAAGTAGGCTACAGAAGGTTTATAGCCACATTAACATCAAGGCTTCTGCGGGAAATGGGGGTGCGATGAAAGGCTCAATGGTAAGCTGTAAAAGACCTCTCCAGAGCTGCTGAGCAGGGTAGTCGGTGCCTCTGAATGAAGAGGAATGACTCCACCTGATTTCAATAAAATACATAAAAATGGGTTTTAGAACACAGATAGATAGAAGATGAATGGGTAGTTCAATAAAACATGGGTTGTGGTTCTGACCAGGACAGGCCCTGTCTCCCACAATCCTCAGTTCGAGTAAGAAGGTCTGAGAATGCTATGCTATTATGGGATTTGGAGGAGTCTGGTGACCTCCAGTGGTTTCTTCTAACAACTTCTTTTGTACCCAGTAAATCACTAAAACTCAAGTTTGTCTCTTGTAAAGAAGTTAATCTTGCTGTGCTTATTTTAATAACTGGAAATGATCATTTGTAAATTAATTTATGAGAACAACTTGTATGAAAATTACATTCAATTGAGTTAAACTGAAGTTATTAAATCTCCCCATATCTGTGTGGTGTTTTCTCTGGGCATTCCAACTTATCTTCCACATGGAAAAGGAATTCATGGTGAAGTTAATAATAATAATAATAATTCATTACATTTATAAGTTAACTCCACACTGGCCAGGGATAGGTGTCTGAGTGTGAATGGGCATTCTGATGGACTAGTGCCCCTTCCAGGGATGGTTCCTACATTGCACTCAGTTATGTCAGCATTGGTATAGGATCACAACAACACTGAATTGAATAACAAAGTGATGGATGGATAAACTACACTTAATAACACTATCAAAAAGAAAGCAAACTGTTCGAAATTACTTGGAGTTAAGGGGCCCAGGTCCTCAAGTAACGTTCTCTCTTATGGAGTGAAGAGTTTTAGCTTCATTATTCTGTCAGTTTAGTCTTGGGATGCACTTGGTTGCTGTTCTCTACCTTCTTCAGCCCCTGTCTTCAGCACCTTCTTCAGCACTGCACACTGTAGCATTAAACAGTTAGCTCTTAATGTTCCCTGAACTTTTTTTTTTGTTTCTGCACATTGCCTAGACATTCAGGATGTTGCCTCAACATAAAGCCTTAAATCTCATTAAAGACATTTTCTTTACTTATAATTAATATTCCTTTTGCCTCTGTGTAGAACTTTGCTATATATATTTTAGTTCATAAAATGTGTTTACATATTATTACTCTACTCATAATTCAAAGAACAAATTGTAAATACACAACAATAGAAACTGATCAAAATTCTTCTACTACCTGCACAGCCATGGTGGTGCTCTTTATGAAATGATGTTAATAGGTACATCCACAGAATATGTTAAAGGTAATAGGGAAGATGGAACGTGCACATACATAACCATGCCTGGTAAAAAGCTCGATATGGTCTCTTTTATAAGGGCACTTGTAGGCACCAGAGAGCTAGTCCTTACAAGATGCTATCATTATGGAGATGACATGTTACCCTTGTGTCTGGGTGGGTTTTCTCTGAGATCTCCACTTCATCTCATATTCCAGATATTTTGTTCATTTCTGATACTGTAGAAGAAGAATGTTCTCCTCAGCACCATGTATTTTGTGTGTTTAGTAAATTAAAATTTTTATAATAACTATTTTTCTAACTTGCCAGTGAGAGACGCTTTGGCTTATGAACTAACAAAAATATGTTATTCCAGGGTTCAGGAGAAATAGTGTCCACATGAATAAAATCTAAGCTGTTTCTTGTTTTCCCTTTCTCAGAGTGAATGTTTCAGGGACAAGGTCACAAGGCTGCAGAAAGTACATGTAGTTTATGCAAAGGCGTCTCTCCTGTGCTTAGCTTTGAGAACACAGATAATGCTTAGCTCAACAGACATGTTGTTTAACTTTACTGTTTTGATAAGGATGTTCTTTCTGTCTTATTAATCATGAAATGCTGAATTATAAAAACCCCTCCTAATTTTTTCTCGGTGTTCAATTGAGCTTTGCGGCAATAAGTTATGCTCTTTTGAATCTCTACTTACTGTGACTCCGAATGAATAAAAATAAAGAGACCTGAAGAAATATTATCTGCCTGCTTTCAGTGTGCCTTTTTCGTCCACAGTTTTTGGCGCCCAACGTGGGGTAGGAGACGGGCAGACGACTCCCTGAGCAGGTTCGTCCAAGTGGACCGATTTCCGCGGATCAAGGACCAGCTCCGGTAAAAGTTAGGACTGGCCTACCTCGGGCATTTTCCTGCGTGGGGAGTCGCTGACCTCCTCCTGACCGAAACGAAAAGCAACTGAACGGGATTTTTCCAGGCAGGCAGAAGGAGTCGCGGTGAGTAGATTCGGGGGATTCCCGTTGGTTTGACTGGTGTGCTGGAAGAAATAGACGTATACGCGGAAAAGGAAAAGAAAGAAAAAAGCATGCGGAAAGAATAGAGAATCATACTGTATCGACATAGAAGGGTTTTAGGGATTCATAGAGAGTGACGGCACAGTGTGAATGCTAGTAAGTCACCCCTTAGGAATTCGAGTAGAAAGGAGCGAGTGGCACGTTCCTAAAAATAAAGAGGAATAGGGGTGAAAGGGGCAGTTAGAGTACGTGTGAAATTTGGAAGAGGGGAGGTCATGTTTTCCACTTGTCGACTGGTTGATTTCCGGGGACGACAAGTGGGACGAGAAATAATCGGGGATTGAGTTGCTCTCTGTTGAAGGCCTGCCACTTACTATGGGAAATAAATAGCAAGCCAGTCAAACAGGCCCCCCAGGGTCCTCAAAACCTAATGTTAGAAGGATTATTTTCAGAGAATCACCAGGCTCCTAGTACACCGTCGGGATTGAAAGGCGGGTCCCCTAAACAGTTAATAGAGAAGCAGACTGGGTTGGATTTTAAAAGGCATGTAAGAAGTGGAATAAGCAGAGGCGTAACAACCTGCTGGCTGCTGAAGTCAAAACACGAAAAGACAAGGAAGAATTATTGCTAGCGTTGCAGAAAATGAAGACAGAGACAGCGCCCAAGCCTGAAAGTAAAAGAAAGCAGACCGAAAAGAAAGACCCCCTATACCCCGTAAATCTGTCCACCCTCTCCTTACCAAACTCCCCCGCTTCCACCTCCTGCACCATCTCCTCCAACTGCACCCCTGTTAACAGACGAACCGTCTGGAGCAGGTTTTTGCGATGAACAATATCATTATGACCCGTCCTCACATATTGACCCTGAGGAAGATAATTCAGATCATTCACAAGGTGCTACTGGGTTGCAATGGCAGAAACCAGAAGAGTCATCTGTGTCCCAGCGCACGAGCAGTGAGACCCTCCGCTCTAAACCAAATGAGTGGTTTTACTTCCCCCTTCGGCTCCCCTAAGCCTTCTGGCTCGACATTCTCTTGCCCCCTCATTGAAGTCCCCCAACCCCCGACATGATCCCGCACAACCTCCAGGCAATTATCCCACTACTGTAATGATTCACCGAAATTTGGACTTTCAAGAATTAAAAGATGTGGTGTCTGAACTGCCTGACCCCAAAGCAGTCGGTGGACTGCAATTTGTGGAGCCGTTACAGCAGCTGGATAACATGTATAAAACAAATGCTGCAGAGTGGACACAGGTGCTCCGTCGACAGCTGAGCACCACATGGGCAACTGTAAATCACGGTGACCATAACGGTGTCCCTTGGCGTTGGAATGAAGGTCCTTTCCTCGCACAGTGAGAGCCTTTGAAAGGAGCCCTGGCAGAAAAATATAAAAAGGGCACAAACTGGTCACTAATTTCAGCCGGCTCACCGATTGCAAGATCTGATGGCTAATCACTCTGGGCTAGACAATACAAATGATAGAACTCATGCTGCAGTGCCTCCTTTCATCTCGGGACTGAGAAGTGACATTCAAAGCAAAGTCTGCACGTCCTGCAAAAGGCTGGAAGACCGCAACGTTCGAGGAAGTCAAGCGTCATGCAGAGCATGCTGACAGACAGACTAAATTAAAAGAGTCAGACACACAGACCGAACTTTTGGCTGCACAAATAAATTACTGGAAGAACTGACCTGGCTAGGGGGAGAGGACGCGGAAAATTCTTTGGAGGTCGAGGGCGCGGAAGAGGACGCGGGTTCCATTTATCAAACCCTAATAATCCTTTCGCTTAGATGCCTAACCCTTTGGAGCAGATGCCAGCGTCATATGCCTGTTACGGCTGCGGTGAACTTGGACATTTCAGACACAACTGCCCACACAAACGCCTCCGTCACCCCCTCTCCCTGAGCCTAATGACATTCCTTGGTCCTAAGAATTATCAGGGACCCCAGCCACTTTTTCCAGTTTCCTTTGCTTACTCGTCATGCTGAAACTGATCTTTTATTGACTTTAATGGCAAAGAAACTGCCTTTGAAATGGACACAGGAGCCACGCGCTGAAGGAGGTTCCTGCCTCGACAGATACAGTAAAAGTGCTCACTGCCTCGGGACAGCCTCATATTTTGCTGGTCTCAAAACCTCTGCAATTACAGCTCAGCACTAACAGTTTCATTATTGACTCGTTGCTTTCTGTTAAATCATTGTGCCCTGTGAAACTGCTGGGATGGGATCTTATGACTTAATTGTCAGTCTCAATTTCTTTAACTGAATAAGGATTTTTGCTGCTCCATTCCTAAGCTCCTGTGCCAAAACTTCACACCCCAAGCCCTCTTTTACAGCCTGGACCCTGAACATCTCCCCGCACACCTTCCTCTTGAAAGCCCTTCATTCTTTCCCCTCATGCCTATTTTCCTCACTTACAAGTCCCGGACACCCTGCCTTGTACTGCCCAGTATTTCCCTACTGAAGTGGACACACCTTGGTTAGAATCTTTTCTTTCCTCCAGCACATGCCCTGAAACTTTGCACATTCCATGTATTTTTGTTGTCTACTAAAGCTGTTGCTTCAGTGCACCTCACATATTCACAAAGCGTTTTCTATTTAGGAGATTCGGTTCCCCATGTTTCCTTAGCACTGTGGTCCCAATGGAAAAATGATTATGGAAGGATAGCACACTGTGAGCCACTGGTGATTTTCTCAAAATCTTCCTTCCGCCCGCACCGTGCCCAGTATCCTCTGTCCCCAGAGGCAGAGGCTGGCATCGCTGTCGTACATTCTGATCTCGTGAGGCGAGGAGCAATTATTCCAATTACATACTCTCCAGTCATACTCCCCCATTTTATCTGTAAAAAAGACTGACGGATCATGGCGTTTTGTTCAAGACCTACGACAAGTTAACTCTGCGGTTTTTCCTAGAACACCTATTGTTTCTAATCCTTCCACTATTCTTTCCACGATACCCCTGTACGCCCGGTACTTCTCTGTTATTGACCTTGCTAACGCCTTCTGTTCCATTCCCGTGCAACCTGATTCTCAATTCTGGTTTGCTTTTACCTTTCAAAACCACCGATGGACCTGGACCGTCATGCCTCAGGGATATACTGAAGCCCCTTGTGTTTATGATAATGTTGTGTAGTACTACGGAAAAGAAAAAAAAATTAATAAATAAAATAAACAACAAGTGCACATGACACTCAGAAAATTGCTATTCTTTTTAGGTGAAAATGGCCATAAAAAAGTTTCGAGAAAAAAGAAAAGAGAAAAAAAAAATAAATAAAAACTGCAGTTAGTCCAAGCTATCGTTAAATATTTAGGTCATGACATTTCTTGCGATACAAGAGCTCTCTCTAGCAGCCGTATAACCATCATTCAAAACCTTCCAAGACCGGTCACAAAACAGCAGGTTAAGTCAGGAATATTCTCTGTGGCTGCATAGCTTTTGATGGGAATGTTTTCTGGTTGTGGAGTTGTGCTGTGTGTTTCCCGAAATGGATTGTCTTTGTTTGCCGCTGGCACTTGGGTCACCACGGAAATTAGTGTTTACTTGTTGTCGCTGACCCGGTTCCACCACGGACTTTTCCATGATCTGGAAGCTAGCATGTATGGCACCACGGTAGGATGAATTCCGAATTTAAAAGTACAGTAATCCCTCCTCCATCGCAGGGGTTGTGTTCCAGAGCCACCCGCGAAATAAGAAAATCCGCGAAGTAGAAACCATATGTTTATATGGTTATTTTTATATTGTCATGCTTGGGTCACAGATTTGCGCAGAAACACAGGAGGTTGTAGAGAGACAGGAACATTATTCAAACACTGCAAACAAACATTTGTCTCTTTTTCAAAAGTTTAAACTGTGCTCCATGACAAGACAGAGATGACAGTTCCATCTCACAATTAAAAGAATGCAAACATATCTTCCTCTTCAAAGGAGTGCGCGTCAGGAGCACAGGCTGTCAGAAACAGAGAGGAAAGCAAACAAATGAATAGGGCTGTTTGGCTTTTAAGTATGCGAAGCACCGCCGGTACAAAGCTGTTGAAGGCGGCAGCTCACACCCCCTCCGTCAGGAGCAGGGTGAGAGAGAGAGAGAGAGAGACAGAGAAAAACAAAACAGTGAAAAATCAATACGTGCCCTTTGAGCTTTTAAGTATGTGAAGCACCATGCAGCATGTCGCTTCACGAAGCAGCTGCACACAGAAGGTAGCAACGTGAAGATAATCTTTCAGCATTTTTAGACGAGCGTCCGTATCGTCTAGATGTGCGAACAGCCCCCCTGCTCACACCCCCTACGTCAGGATCAGAGAAAGTCAGCGCAAGAGAGACAGAGAAAAGTAAGTTGGGTAGCTTCTCAGCCATCTGCCAATAGCCTCTCTTGTATGAAATCAACTGGGCAAACCAACTGAGGAAGCATGTACCAGAAATTAAAAGACCCATTGTCCTCAGAAATCCGCGAACCAGCAAAAAATCCGCGATATATATTTAAATGTGCTTACATATAAAATCCGCGATAGAGTGAAGCCGCAAAAGGCGAAGCGCGATATAGCGAGGGATCACTGTAGTACCAGCTTGCAGCCTGAGAAGTTGTTTGCTTGTCAGTTTTTCAGGAGGAGCACAGCCTTTACAAAATCTAGCTAACACTGCCATCTGGTAGCATGCAGTGGAATAGCAGGCTGACAAGGCTCTATGTGATTTAAAAAACAAAATGCACTACTCTCACTGACTATTTTCTCGTCCATTCACTCTGTTCGTGGATGGAAAGGGGGGGTTAATGAATGCAGTTCTATGAATGAATTCAGTTTTAACGCAACTACATGTAGACAAACAAAGGCCAATAGCTTATTTTTCGAAAAAATTGGATCCTGTAGCTACTGCTCTCCCACCTTTCCTTAGGGCTGTGGCTGCTACAACTGAAGCTGTACTGGCTAGTATGGATATTGTGCTCATGAGCCCCCTAACAGTAAAGGTACCTCACGCCGTTCATTCTATTTTAGTACAGGCTAGGACCTCACATCTCACAACTGAAGAAGAAGGGGAGCCCCACAACTGTCATGATGAAATAACTAAGATTATAAAACCTACGATTGGAAAATGGAACATCTTCAACCAGCTTACAGTGGTCAAAGGTGACCTCCTGCTGGAAGCAAACCAAATTGTCAGAAGGGAAAATTATAACAATTTATACGGATTCCAGATATGCTTTTGGAGTCTGCCATGATCATGGAGCCTTATGGAAATTAAGAGGATTTAAGACCAGCGCTGGCAAACCGATCCAACATCAAAAACTGATTGAATCCCTCTTAGAAGCTATAACTAAACCATCAAAGTTAGCGATCGTTAAATGTCAAGCTCACATAGGAAAACAAGATCCTGTCAGCAAAGGAAACGAATTAGCTGATCACTTTGCTAAACAGGCTGCATATAATAACACACCAATTTCTTTATTCCAACAGAGAAATAACCAGGACCCTGATAATCAACTTGTTTCTTTACAGAGTGCAGCCACGGACAGAGAAAAAAGAAAATGGTCCAAAGAAGGGTCCCTTCTCTGATGGAGTCTGGACCCATAGGCAAACTCACAAACCTTTCCTACCAAAGGCTTCTTTCCCAGGTATGGCAAAAATCGCTCATGGCCTAGACCATGCTGGAAAGGACGCCATGATTCAAGATGTTGAAAAACACTGGGAAGCTGTAGGCTTCTCTACATATGCAGAGCAGTTCTGCAGGCGCTGTGCATTATGTCAAAAGTTTAATGTAGGAAAGGGCACCCAGGTAAGTCCAGGTAAGTCCCGCCGTTACACCTAATCCAATGGGTCCGTTTGAACACCTCCAAATGGATTTCATTGAACTAACTCCGTCTAAAGGTTACCGTTATTGTCTAGTAATTGTTGATGTGTTCTCCCGATGGGTAGAAGCTTTTTCCTTCTAAACACGCTGATGCTAAAACTGTAGCCAAAGCTTTAATCAAAGAAATTATTCCTAGGTGGGGCATACCTCAGAAATTACAAACTGATAATTGCACCCTAAAATCTAAATTAGCAAAAATCTGTGAGCAGACAAATTTATCCTGGCCGGACGCTTTGCCTCTGGCCTTAATGGGATTGAGGGGAAGAACACACCGGCAATTAGGACTGTCGCCGTTTGAAATTCTGACCGGACGACCCATGCCTGTGAGCATGGTTATGGGAAATGTTAACCTGCATACTGTGGACAATGATCTTCTCTCTTGTCTTACAGTCTCCGAGCTTCTCTGAAAGAAGTCCACGAGCAGGTTAACCAGGCCTGGAGGACTAATCTTCCATCTAAAGACACGCCGATTCCCTTAGACACTTGGATCCTCGTCCGTGACACTCGGAGGAAACATTGGCATCAGCCAAGGTGGAGAGGACCGTTCCAAGTTCTTTTGTCCACACCACATGCAGTGAAAATGGAAGGATTGCCCGCCTGGATTCACGCCTCACATTGCAAGAGATGGCACCCTTGATTGCTTTGCTACTATGCTTTTCTTTTCCCTTGTCTACTGCCCTGGTCACCTTGACTTTCCCGTTAGGAATCACCACATCAGTGCAGGTTGATTTCTGCTCTATTATCAACTGTGGGACTGGTCGACAACCCAGTGGACCTGATCTGACGAATACGTGTGTATGACTGTTACGAAGTATTATTGGGGGAGTAACTGTGACAACTGGCAATGGGTTTTTGCTAACACTGGAACTGAGGACTGGGGTTATCAACCCTTTGAGGCCCAAAAATACGGTTTGAAAAATCGGTTTTCTATCATAAAAGGACATGCTTCTCATAAATGTGCTGACAACCATTGTAACCCCTTGATCATCACTTTGAAGAACCCCTCTTTACATGACTTAGGAACCTATATATTAGGGGCATATGTATCTGGAACAGACCCTTTAGGGAGATTTCTAATTAAGATTGACAATCCTGTTACTAACACCTCTCATTCTCCTGCACACACACCCGTCTCCCCAACTTCTGGTTCAGACTTTTCTCCTGTTAAGATTATGAATATTTCCACCCTTTCATCCACTTTTTCAATTGAAACTGGCTATGGCGATCAGAACCGTTGGTTGCAGTGGGTATTATATTCGGCTAAGCAAGTAAATCAATCTGATTGCTACGCCTGTGCTACGGTCAGGCCACATTTGGCTACCGTCCCTTTCCCTCTTTCTAATATTTCTGACCCTGTTGGTCTTCCTTGTCTCCTTGCCCTTTTTACCTCTCCATCCACACCGAAAGAATCTAACTGCATTACACTTTCTCTCCTCTTTCCCCCCACTCCACATATGACTCCCCCGATGTTCCAGTCTCATGAAGGCAATTATACCTGCTTCTCTAGTAATTATAGTTCCCCCTTCATGCTTCTCGCCGAAAAGGGGGGTGTATGTACTATGTTTGGTGATGCGTGCTGCACTTACATCCCTAATAATACGGCTCCCGATGGATCAATCACCCGTGCTTTGCCAGGTTTAACTGCCCTTTCATATGAATTAGCTACCAATTCTGGCATTTCTAACCCCTGGGGCTGATGGCTCAGGTCGGTTTTTATTTCACTGGCCGTTGCTTTTATCATTCTGTTGCTTGTGGCCTGCTGTATCGTTCCCCTGATCAGATATATTGTTTCCCAGTATTTCACTGCCTCCGTGGCCAAGGCTTATATGTTACACGAAGGATGCATGCTTCCAATTTCTTCCTCCTTTTTTTCCACTCCTTCCCCTTCTCCTACTCTTTCCCGCGTTACTCCTATGTAACCCATATTTTTGTTGGTTCAAAAAGGGGGGAATGTAGAAGAAGAATGTTCTCCTCAGCACCATGTATTTTGTGTGTTTAGTAAATTAAAATTTTTATAATATCTATTTTTCTAACTTGCCAGTGAGAGACGCTTTGGCTTATGAACTAACAAAAATATGTTATTCCAGGGTTCAGGAGAAATAGTGTCCACATGAATAAAATCTAAGCTGTTTCTTGTTTTCCCTTTCTCAGAGTGAATGTTTCAGGGACAAGGTCACAAGGCTGCAGAAAGTACATGTAGTTTATGCAAAGGCGTCTCTCCTGTGCTTAGCTTTGAGAACACAGATAATGCTTAGCTCAACAGACATATTGTTTAACTTTACTGTTCTGATAAGGATGTTCTTTCTGTCTTATTAATCATGAAATGCTGAATTATAAAAACCCCTCCTAATTTTTTTCTCGGTGTTCAATTGAGATTTGCGGCAATAAGTTATGCTCTTTTGAATCTCTACTTACTGTGACTCCGAATGAATAAAAATAAAGAGACCTGAAGAAATATTATCTGCCTGCTTTCAGTGTGCCTTTTTCGTCCACAATACCAAGTTATCATGTTATGAATAAGTGTGAATGTGTTTAAATATAACAATCCTCTGTTTATATTTCATCATTATATTTTGTGTGTGCTGTATTTAGCTTTTCAAATTATACTTGTTATTACTACATAGCCTGCTGACTCGTAAGTGGAAGTGGGAGATGGCAACACATGATAAGAATAAATTGAACTAAACTAAAAAAGCTATGGATGCAAAAATCTACCTATTCTGCATATATTTAGAAATATATAAGGAGCAGAGCATTGATATTTACATAAAACATTTTTAATGGAAAAGGTTTTCATTTTTATATTCATTATCTTATTTGGGTTTAGAGTTGTGGAGTTTAGGTCTTAATGTGTCCAGATTCCCTGCATACCCATTTTGTTACATAACTGAGCTGTAATAATTTTTCCTGTAGAGAGTTCATTCTGCATATAGGCTAAAATGCTGCATATATGAGAATAAGGTTTTTTATATCATTTGTTCGGCGGCACGGTGGCGCAGTGGGTAGCGCTGCTGCCTCGCAGTTGGGAGATCTGGGGACCCGGGTTCGCTTCCCGGGTTCTCCCTGCGTGGAGTTTGCATGTTCTCCCCGTGTCTGCGTGGGTTTCCTCCGGGCGCTCCGGTTTCCTCCCACATTCCAAAGACATGCCGGTTAGGTGGATTGGTGATTCTAAATTGGCCCTAGTGTGTGGTTGGTTTGTGTGTGTCCTGCGGTGGGTTGGCACCCTGCCCAGGATTGTTTCCTACCTTGTGCCCTATGTTGGCTGGGATTGGCTCCAGCAGACCCCCGTGACCCTGTGTTCGGATTCAGCGGGCTGGAAAATGGATGGATGGATGGATATCATTTGTTTATCAAGGACTTGTTCCAGTCTTATGTCCAGTTCTGGGCTGCTGTAATAAGCTCTGGTCCCTTGCAGTTTGAATAGGCGCAACCAAGTTCAACAATGGATGAATGGATAAACACACATTTCACTCTGTCATCAAAGTCATGGAATTAGTTTCTTAAAGTTCTATAGTGACATCCAATGGATATTAAAGTGAATTGCATTTAAAGAAAATCAGAATCATCTCTTTAGCAGAGATAAGTGGAACAAAAAAATTGCCCAAAAATTTTCTACAGCCTGAGTCATCTCCTATTACATGTGTAGCTTTATAGTTGTATCACATTCTCGCTTTTTTTCCAATTTTTCTTTCCATACAACTGATACATATTATACATGCATTTTTATCACTCTTTAATTTTATATTGTTTTTTATCAATATGCTGCTGGAGTATGTGAATTTCCCCTTGGAATTAATATAGTATCTATCTATCTATCTATCTATCTAAAATGCCAAAGGGATTACTACTGAACACAGTGACATCTAAAGAAATATCTTCAATATCCCACTTCAGCAAGGCCAGGTAGCTCAGCAGGCTAATGCAGGTTTACAGAACAGGCATGGAAACTGTTTTATCATGCAGAACAAATAGCCAGGAGTCTAAAAAATTCACATATTTTGTTACTGAGACTGGGCTGGATTTTCTCCTGACCCAGAAGTTTCACCTGCTGAATGACATATGCCAATTATTCCAAATGAAATATGAAAGATGAACTACTTTCTGTTATCCATCTATTGAAATGAATGATGCCAAAGCAAATTCTATTGAATATTCCTGTCCCTAGAGCACAACATTAATACATCAGTCTACATCCACTGTTGGATGTGGAAAAGATATAAAGAAAAAAATTAGTGTTCCCAGACATAACTCCAACTGCACCTTTAAATTTGTTGATTACACCACCATCATAGGCCTGATCATCAACAATGATGAAAAGTTCTGACTCAGTAATGCCAGAAAATGTCATATAGCTGGACATAGACTTCAGAAAGCAAAAGGAAGAATACTGCATTGGAGAAGATCCTGCTGAAGGTCTAAGTAGCTTTAAATTTTTTTTTAATGACCATCACTGATGAAATGAAATGTGCATAACACATTTTGTCTCTTGTCAAAAAGGCTCAGCAGCAGTGCTACTTCTTCAGACACCTGAGGGTAGCTAACATTTCTCCATCTGTTCTCACAAACTTCTACAGTTGCACAGTGGAGTCCGTCCTCACTGGCTGCATCATATCTTGGTATGGCACCTGGTCAGCAAAATAACCTAAAGTGTTGCAGAGGGTAGTGAAGGTGGCTCAGAATATTACTGGCACTGCCTTCTTTTCAGTATATATACTGTATATACAGTGGTGTGAAAAACTATTTGCCCCCTTCCTGATTTCTTATTCTTTTGCATGTTTGTCACACAAAATGTTTCTGATCATCAAACACATTTAACCATTAGTCAAATATAACACAAGTAAACACAAAATGCAGTTTTTAAATGATGGTTTTTATTATTTAGGGAGAAAAAAAATCCAAACCTACATGGCCCTGTGTGAAAAAGTAATTGCCCCCTTGTTAAAAAATAACCTAACTGTGGTGTATCACACCTGAGTTCAATTTCCGTAGCCACCCCCAGGCCTGATTACTGCCACACCTGTTTCAATCAAGAAATCACTTAAATAGGAGCTGCCTGACACAGAGAAGTAGACCAAAAGCACCTCAAAAGCTAGACATCATGCCAAGATCCAAAGAAATTCAGGAAAAAATGAGAACAGAAGTAATTGAGATTATCAGTCTGGTAAAGGTTATAAAGCCATTTCTAAAGCTTTGGGACTCCAGTGAACCACAGTGAGAGCCATTATCCACAAATGGCAAAAACATGGAACAGTGGTGAACCTTCCCAGGAGTGGCCGGCCGACCAAAATTACCCCAAGAGCGCAGAGACGACTCATCCGAGAGGTCACAAAAGACCCCAGGACAACGTCTAAAGAACTGCAGGCCTCACTTGCCTCAATTAAGGTCAGTGTTCACGACTCCACCATAAGAAAGAGACTGGGCAAAAACGGCCTGCATGGCAGATTTCCAAGACGCAAACCACTGTTAAGCAAAAAGAACATTAGGGCTCGTCTCAATTTTGCTAAGAAACATTTCAATGATTGCCAAGACTTTTGGGAAAATACCTTGTGGACTGATGAGACAAAAGTTGAACTTTTTGGAAGGCAAATGTCCCGTTACATCTGGCGTAAAAGGAACACAGCATTTCAGAAAAAGAACATCATACCAACAGTAAAATATGGTGGTGGTAGTGTGATGGTCTGGGGTTGTTTTGCTGCTTCAGGACCTGGAAGGCTTGCTGTGATAGATGGAACCATGAATTCTACTGTCTACCAAAAAATCCTGAAGGAGAATGTCCGGCCATCTGTTCGTCAACTCAAGCTGAAGCGATCTTGGGTGCTGCAACAGGACAATGACCCAAAACACACCAGCAAATCCACCTCTGAATGGCTGAAGAAAAACAAAATGAAGACTTTGGAGTGGCCTAGTCAAAGTCCTGACCTGAATCCAATTGAGATGCTATGGCATGACCTTAAAAAGGCGGTTCATGCTAGAAAACCCTCAAATAAAGCTGAATTACAACAATTTTGCAAAGATGAGTGGGCCAAAATTCCTCCAGAGCGCTGTAAAAGACTCATTGCAAGTTATCGCAAACGCTTGATTGCAGTTATTGCTGCTAAGGGTGGCCCAACCAGTTATTAGGTTCAGGGGGCAATTACTTTTTCACACAGGGCCATGTAGGTTTGGATTTTTTTTTCTCCCTAAATAATAAAAAACACCATTTACAAACTGCATTTTGTGTTTACTTGTGTTATATTTGACTAATGGTTAAATGTGTTTGATGATCAGAAACATTTTGTGTGACAAACATGCAAAAGAATAAGAAATCAGGAAGGGGGCAAATAGTTTTTCACACCACTGTACATATGCTGCCATAGAAAGGTTCATAATCTTATTAAAGACTTCAGAAACATTGTACAGTTTCTTTTTTTCAGTCCTCTCTTCTGGTAAATAGTACAGGACCATTTACTCTTACACCTCTGTGTTCAATTATAGTTTGTAAACATAAGTTTTAAGGTTGAGGAACAGTCCATCATAACAATTCAAATATTTTATATGTTGTAACAGACATGGGCGCAAATAGTTTGGGCACCAACCTGATGAAATATCATTTAATGAAGTTAAATGAATGGAGAAGGAACTCCGAGTCCAGCTCAGGGTGGCGAAGGAGCAGTACAGGAGAAAGCTGGAGCAGAAGTTGCAGAATAACAGCATGAAGGAAGTGTGGGATGGGATGAAGATCATCACTGGCTGCAGCTCGAAGCGGGGTGCCACCATTGAGAGAGACGTGAAGAGAGCAAACCAAATGAACAACTTCTTTAACAGGTTTGATCACCCTAACCCACTCTCACTCTCACCTCGGAGTACTGCACCCTCCACACATCCTTCTGCTGATACCAGCATAGGAGAGACATCCCCACCCATAATTACAACAGCGCAGGTGAGCAGAGAGCTGAGGAGACTTCGTGCCAGCAAAGCAGTGGGTCCAGATGGAGTATCGCCACGTCTGCTGAAGGTCTGTGCATCGGAGCTGGGGGGTCCTCTACAGCGCATATTCAACCTGAGCTTGGAACAGGGGAGAGTCCTAAGGCTTTGGAAAACATCTTGCATCACCCCAGTCCCAAAGGTATCATGTCCTAGTGAGCTGAATGACTTCCGGCCTGTTGCTCTGACATCACATGTGATGAAGACCATGGAGAGGCTGCTGTTTCACCACCTGAGGCCACAGGTTCAACACGCCCTTGACCCTCTGCAGTTTGCATATCAGGAGAAGGTGGGAGAGGAGGATGCCATCATCTATATGCTACACCGATCCCTCTCCCACTTGGACAGAGGCAGTGGTGCTGTAAGAATTATGTTTCTAGACTTCTCTAGCGCCTTCAACACAATCCAACCTCTGCTCCTTAGGGACAAGCTGACAGAGATGGGAGTTGATTCATACCTGGTGGCATGGATCGTGGACTATCTTAAAGACAGACCTCAGTATGTGCATCTTGGGAACTGCACGTCTGACATTGTGGTCAGCAACACAGGAGCGCCACAGGGGACTGTACTTTCTCCGCTCCTGTTCAGCCTATATACATCGGACTTCCAATACAACTCAGAATCCTGCCACGTGCAAAAGTTCGCTGATGACACTGCTATCGTGGGCTGCATCAGGAGTGGGATGGAGGAGTATAGGAACCTAATCAAGGACTTTGTTAACTGGTGCGACTCAAACCACCTACGCCTGAACACCAGCAAAACCAAGGAGCTGGTGGTGGATTTTAGAAGGCCCAGACCCCTCATGGACCCCGTGATCATCAAAGGTGACTGTGTGCAGATGGTGCAGACCTATAAATATCTGGGAGTGCAGCTGGATGATAAATTAGACTGGACTGCCAATACTGATGCTGTGTGCAAGAAAGGACAGAGCCGGTTATACTTCCTTAGAAGGCTGGTGTCCTTCAACATCTGCAATAAGATGCTGCAGATGTTCTATCAGACGGTTGTGGCGAGCGCCCTCTTCTACGCGGTGGTGTGCTGGGGAGGCAGCATTAAAAAGAAAGACGCCTCACGCCTGGACAAACTGTTGAGGAAGGCAGGCTCTATTGTTGGCATGGAGCTGGACAGTTTAACATCTGTGGCAGAGCAAAGGGCGCTCAACAGGCTCCTATCAATTATGGAGAATCCACTGCATCCACTAAACAGTGTCATCTCCAGACAGAAGAGCAGCTTCAGCGACAGACTGCTGTCACTGTTCTGCTCCACTGACAGATTGAGGAGATCGTTCCTCCCCCAAACTATGCGACTCTTCACTTCCACCTGGGGGGTAAACGTTAACATTTAACATTATACAAAGTTATTGTCTGTTTTTTACCTGCATTATTATCAATCTTTAATTTAATATTGTTTATTGTATCAGTATGCTGCTACTGGAGAATGTGGATTTCCCCTTGGCATTAATAAAGTATCTATCTATCTATCTATCTATCTATCTATCTATCTATCTATCTATCTATCTATCTATCTATCTATCTATCTATCTATCTATCTATCTAATTGCAAACAAGCATCAACAAGTGGTATTGATGCACTTTACAATGATGTTCTCATCAATTTAAACTTAAATTAGCTGAAAACATTGTCTCAACTGGCATTTAAAGGTGGGGCTAGGTGATGTCTCCGGGGGAACATTCAAGGTGTAGAGGAGAAAAATGGAGATTCTGTTAGTGTCAGCCACATGGTGGTATTGTTGGTCTTACATGCACATGTGACTATATATATATATATATATATATATATATATATATATATATATATATATATATATATACAGTGGTGTGAAAAACTATTTGCCCCCTTCCTGATTTCTTATTCTTTTGCATGTTTGTCACACAAAATGTTTCTGATCATCAAACACATTTAACCATTAGTCAAATATAACACAAGTAAACACAAAATGCAGTTTGTAAATGGTGTTTTTTATTATTTAGGGAGAAAAAAAAATCCAAACCTACATGGCCCTGTGTGAAAAAGTAATTGCCCCCTGAACCTAATAACTGGTTGGGCCACCCTTAGCAGCAATAACTGCAATCAAGCGTTTGCGATAACTTGCAATGAGTCTTTTACAGCGCTCTGGAGGAATTTTGGCCCACTCATCTTTGCAAAATTGTTGTAATTCAGCTTTATTTGAGGGTTTTCTAGCATGAACCGCCTTTTTAAGGTCATGCCATAGCATCTCAATTGGATTCAGGTCAGGACTTTGACTAGGCCACTCCAAAGTCTTCATTTTGTTTTTCTTCAGCCATTCAGAGGTGGATTTGCTGGTGTGTTTTGGGTCATTGTCCTGTTGCAGCACCCAAGATCGCTTCAGCTTGAGTTGACGAACAGATGGCCGGACATTCTCCTTCAGGATTTTTTGGTAGACAGTAGAATTCATGGTTCCATCTATCACAGCAAGCCTTCCAGGTCCTGAAGCAGCAAAACAACCCCAGACCATCACACTACCACCACCATATTTTACTGTTGGTATGATGTTCTTTTTCTGAAATGCTGTGTTCCTTTTACGCCAGATGTAACGGGACATTTGCCTTCCAAAAAGTTCAACTTTTGTCTCATCAGTCCACAAGGTATTTTCCCAAAAGTCTTGGCAATCATTGAAATGTTTCTTAGCAAAATTGAGACGAGCCCTAATGTTCTTTTTGCTTAACAGTGGTTTGCGTCTTGGAAATCTGCCATGCAGGCCGTTTTTGCCCAGTCTCTTTCTTATGGTGGAGTCGTGAACACTGACCTTAATTGAGGCAAGTGAGGCCTGCAGTTCTTTAGACGTTGTCCTGGGGTCTTTTGTGACCTCTCGGATGAGTCGTCTCTGCGCTCTTGGGGTAATTTTGGTCGGCCGGCCACTCCTGGGAAGGTTCACCACTGTTCCATGTTTTTGCCATTTGTGGATAATGGCTCTCACTGTGGTTCACTGGAGTCCCAAAGCTTTAGAAATGGCTTTATAACCTTTACCAGACTGATAATCTCAATTACTTCTGTTCTCATTTTTTCCTGAATTTCTTTGGATCTTGGCATGATGTCTAGCTTTTGAGGTGCTTTTGGTCTACTTCTCTGTGTCAGGCAGCTCCTATTTAAGTGATTTCTTGATTGAAACAGGTGTGGCAGTAATCAGGCCTGGGGGTGGCTACGGAAATTGAACTCAGGTGTGATACACCACAGTTAGGTTATTTTTTAACAAGGGGGCAATTACTTTTTCACACAGGGCCATGTAGGTTTGGATTTTTTTTCTCCCTAAATAATAAAAACCATCATTTAAAAACTGCATTTTGTGTTTACTTGTGTTATATTTGACTAATGGTTAAATGTGTTTGATGATCAGAAACATTTTGTGTGACAAACATGCAAAAGAATAAGAAATCAGGAAGGGGGCAAATAGTTTTTCACACCACTGTATATATATATACACTTATCAATGCGCATATACTGTACAGTATAATCTTGCATGCTATATATTACTTTTTACTTATTAATTCATTTTTGTATTGTATTTTTGTCAACTGTTTCAAGGAGACATGAAAGTAAGAATTGTATTGTACTATACACATGGCAATAAACTTGACTTGACTTGACTTGATGTAACAAAGTGCTGAATTATCCTGATGGGAATATATCTTCCAGAGATCACTACTTTCTTTTACCTGAAGCATTAAGACTACCAGCACTGAGAATGTCACATGAGAGAAAACTGCAGAGCATGATGATGAGAATGCCATTCCATGGATATAATCTGGTGTTCAGACTTCAGAGGGCAGCTCACATTTCTCCATCTCTTCTCACAAATTTCTACTAGTGCACAGCACTGTGTTTTTTCCTAAGTGCAAATCACCTCCTACCACACCTCTTCTGCTGTCTTCTGAATGCTGGAAGCACATTCACGCCCTCATGTTTGGTGAATTCCAAGTACCAGATTCCTCACCTTCTGTGTTTGGCTTTCACTCAGAGTAGTCTGGTGCCCTTCCACTTTCATGTGTGACTGCTCAGTCCATTATTTTGACCACCATAATCATCATGGTGCATGGTAGAGAAGTGGTTCAGAAATACAATTATGTTTAATCTATCGACAGCAGCACATGTATGAGTGTTTTAACCAGAGCAGAACATTTACAGAAGTAAGAGCAGGACTGGCTGTGTATCTGTCTTTCCCAATTCAAAAAGCAAGCCTCTGAGGTCTCACGCTATGAAGATCTTTGAGCTGCTAGGTCAACCTCTCTTCTAGGAAATCTTTCCAGGTTCAATGTACATAGCCGTTTAGGTTCACAATGGCAAATGATGACAAGCAGAGACTACAGATTGCCTGAAGCAAGTGGTGGGCATTTGGACATCTTTTGGCATTACATCTGTATTTCATCACCTACTGTATACTGTAAAGATCTGCGGGGATTAGTCTTGTTGGATGTGGACAACAAAGGAAGGCAAGAACTGTAAAAGTTAAAACAGAAGTTGTCATTGTTATGGTGGCCAATGAGAAAAGAGAAAGGAATTGAGTGAACAAAAGTTTGAAGTCTCCTGTATACATCAATGTATAGGGAACATGAAATCAGGGTTATAATGAAATGTGCCCTACGAGATATACTTGTGTGGTGTAGTTAAACACTTTTATTTATAGAAATTTGGAAATGTAATACTAGGCAACAATTTAAACAAACATGTACTGAAAACAGAAAAATAAAAATTTTCATAATGCACATGAAAGCAGTGTCCATCAGAAGTTTATGATAAATTAAAACATCTTATTTCATGAAACTTCTTCATCTTCATAAAGCGCCCATCCTTTAGAAAAAATAAAGAGACAGCCTTTCCATTTAAAGAGTATAGAGCATTTTACATATACATATAAAATAGGGAAATAAAAACATTTGTACATTTATGAAATTAAGCCTTCCAAGCATGGGATTCAGTTTCTCATGAGTTAGAATACTCTTCATTATTTTGTGATGTCCTTTAAATCCACAAATTGAGCAAAAGAAGCAAGACTGACAAACTAGACCCAACTCAGCCACTGTCTGGAAAGAAACCCTATGTAAACAGCAACAGAAGAAGTTGGTCAGTGTACGAGCAGCAGTACACGTCATGAGTCCAGAGTTAAAGATGTGCTGTGTCGGTGCCTAAGGAAGACAGGACAGCTGGCGGGTTGTTTAATATGGATGTTTGATAGTGGGTACTGTACTGCTTGATGTTCATCACAGGGGGGGTAATGTTCTCTTTTCCTCTGAAATGGCTAGAACTGGAAAAAGAAAACAAAAAGGTTGTTGAAAGCAAACTTAAACCATGCTACTTGAGAAATCATAATAGGCTTATCATGAGTGTATAAAATAAAATTCATTTTCATTACTGGAAGATTATTAAAGTCACACATTTTACACACTTTGAAACATACAAGCAGTCAACAGGCAGTTTCAAAAGTAAGACATTTTTACAAATAACTGCAAATCATTTAGTCCATCAAGCTTGTTTGGTTAACTAACTGTAGCATAATTAACAATATTTTCCTGGTGCCACAGTGTCTTTAATTTTGAAGCTAAATTGATCAAATAATTTTAACCTACCACCTTAATTTTGCATATTGGTTTCAGCAATCAAAGCTTATAAAACAGCAGTTTGAGTTAATATGTAGATTACAAAAAAGAAATTTTAAAATGTCTCTATTCCTCTACCAGAATCGTAGTTTGTATCTGCTGCACTCATTTTAACTGCTGTGTAGATGTCTGGACTGTGTCTAAAAACACTTGCATTGGCTTTGCCAGTAATTCTTGATGTAATTCCCAAGACAGGACACGGCTACTTTGTGTTTTTCATTCATTGGTGGATGGTCGTAATGTTACACTGTAAAAAGCTGGTGCCACATGTACCAAATCATTCAAGATTTATATTTGTCAAGGAAAAAGCTTTGTATCATTTCTTATTGTTAACTTCTAATTTACAGGTTGCTACATGTTTTCTGCCCTCTTATTCATGATTTACAGTACATAAGTATTCACAGCCTTTGCTCAATACTTTGTCGATGCACCTTTGGCAGCAATTACAGCCTCAAGTGTTTTTGAATATGATGCCACAAGCTTGGCACACCTATCCTTGGCCAGTTTCGCTCATTCCTCTTTGCAGCACCTCTCAAGCTCCATCAGGTTGGATGGGAAGCGTTGGTGCACAGCCATTTTAAGATCTCTCCAGAGATGTTCAATCGGATTCAAGTCTGGGCTCTGGCTGGGCCACTCAAGGACATTCGCAGAGTTGTCCTGAAGCCACTCCTTTGATATCTTGGCTGTGTGTTTAGGGTCGTTGTCCTGCTGAAAGATGAACCGTCGCCCCAGTCTGAGGTCAAAAGCGCTCTGGAGCAGGTTTTCATCCAGGATGCCTCTGTACATTGCTGCAGTCATCTTTCCCTTTATCCTGACTAGTCTCTCAGTTCCTGCCGCTGAAAAACATCCCCACAGCATGATGCTGCCACCATCATGCTTCACTGTAGGGATGGTATTGGCCTGGTGATGAGCGGTGCCTGGTTTCCTCCAAACATGACACCTGGCATTCACAGCAAAGAGTTCAATCTTTGTCTCATCAGACCAAAGAATTTTCTTTCTCATGGTCTGAGAGTCCTTCAGGTGCCTTTTGGCAAACTCCAGGTGGGCTGCCATGTGCCTTTTACTAAGGAGTGGCTTCCGTCTGGCTACTCTACCATACAGACCTGATTGGTGGATTGCTGCAGAGATGGTTGTCCTTCTGGAAGGTTCTCCTCTCTCCACAGAGGACCTCTGGAGCTCTGACAGAGTGACCATAGGGTTCTTGGTCACCTCCCTGACTAAGGCCCTTCTCCCCCGATCGCTCAGTTTAGATGGCCGGCCATCTGAACTTCTTTCACTTATGGATGATGGAGGCCACTGTGCTCATTGGGACCTTCAAAGCAGCAGAAATTTTTCAGTAACCTTCCCCAGATTTGTGCCTTGAGACAATCCTGTCTCAGAGGTCTACAGACAATTCCTTTGACTTCATGCTTGGTTTGTGTTCTGACATGAACTGTCAACTGTGGGACCTTATATAGACAGGTGTGTGTCTTTCCAAATCATGTCCAATCAACTGAATTTACCACAGGTGGACTCCAATTAAGCTGCAGAAACATCTCAGGGATGATCAGGGGAAACAGGATGCACCTGAGCTCAATTTTGAGCTTCATGGCAAAGGCTGTGAATACTTATGTACATGTGCTTTCTCAATTTTTTTATTTTTAATAAATTTCCAAAAACCTCAAGTAAACTTTTTTCACATTGTCATTATGGGGTGTTGTGTGTAGAATTCTGTGGAAAAAAATGAATTTAATCCATTTTGGAATAAGGCTGTAACATAACAAAATGTGGAAAAAGTGATGCGCTGTGAATACTTTCTGGATGCACTGTACATGTCTTGTTTCTTGGCTCTGATTATGTTTATTCCTTTTTGGCTTATGATTTACTGCTGTGTTCTCTGTCCACGTTTCTTGCTACACATATTGAGCTTTATTGTTTTAATTATAGTTTTCCCAATTACAACCCCTGTGTGAATTCTGACTGCTGTTGCCTTGTGCAAGCAGTACTCCAAGTGGTGTACAATCATATGCTGTATATTCTGTTAAAGTCTTAGATGCAAAACTAGCTATTTCGCATCAAAGAAACCTTCAAGTAGTATTTAATAAAGCTGTAATTATTATGAAATAAAACACTTCTATGTGTTTTCAGCTATATGGTAATATAAATCAGTTTATATGAGTTATATCTCTTATATATATTTCTCTTCTGGTTCGTCCTGCTTCCATTTCAAAACTGGTTCTGCCCACACGCAGCCGACACGGCATTTCTCGATTCCTATTCATCGTCTTCCATGTCATGCAGTATACTGGCCTGCTGAGTGTAATACATCCAACAAGTACTTGAGGTGCTGCCACAACGGTAAAGTAGCTTTACCACCTTTGCGGGAGCCACCTGTGTCTTTACAACAGCTTCTTACACAGAAAACATCAGAAGCTAAAAATTATCGTGAACACATTCGAGAATACAACTCTTCTCTAGAGTTTGCTTCCATGGGTGCTCAGATAACTCAACCTCCTGGCCACGGACTATACTGTTTTAAGAGACACGGGCAAATTTATCACCAAATCTCTCCACTATACGCATATAACACTTCTACCTCTCCAGGATATGAACAGTTGTATGTTTTTGACACAGCGCAAGCTACTGAAGTACGCTTACAAAATAAAGCAAACTCTGCATGGAGCGAAAATGTACTTCTCCAGCTAGAACCATCAACACCTTTGCTAAATCATACAAACACACGCATGAAATTGCTCAGTCCAATCCAACAGCATCTGTATGAATGGTTTTCAAAGAAAACCCTGGGTAGGATTTACGACGATACAATGCCCCGACATGTCACACCGATGTTGCAGCGATTTTCATCGGAGAAGATGGCGAACTGCCTGCCAAAAAGGACATTTGCATCTATCCCATAGGCAACTCCTGTAAACAGATTTCCACGCTCAATATGAATTGCCATCCTATGGTTTACACACTTTTATTCCCTTACGGAGACATTGGCTGGCACAAAGATTTACAACATGTACCCGATAAAAGAACCGCCAAACGAATAAGGCTTACTCAATACCAATTTTACATGTACAGATTAGCAATGAGGAATACATTTAGTATTTTGCACTCCAGCGGCAAACTATTCCAACAGTACGTCGTAGATGCGTATGTTAAAACATAGGGCGCGTATCTCAACTATCTCAGATTACATCAACAAGATCTGCGCGTGGAACAATACAAAGGACTATCAGACGCACTGCAAGCAAACGCTGAAAATAACAACGTACATGTTGGCAAAATGATCATATTACCGTCCACATTTCCAGGAAGTCCAAGATACGTGCAACAAAACTAACAGGATGCCATGGCCATAGTACGTAAATTTGGAAAGCCTGATTTATTTATCACTTTCACTGAAATTTACAAAGTTTCACATGTAATCCTGCTTGGCCGGAAATTCTACATGCACACTGCGTCTTTCATGAAGTAGTTATTTCTTCTTGATTTCTGAATTCCTTTCTCACCATTTTCCGTTCCTATTTGTACAAGGGGGCTCCGCCCCCTGCTCGCTTCGCTCGCCTACCCCCGACGTTTTGAACCCATGCCCACTGTGCAGCCACGTGTGAGGATGACGCACGTTTAATACGGAGTGTTCGCCCGTGCCACTCTGGGGCCCCCCACTGTTAATACGGAGCTCCGTCCATACTATTATGCGGTGCATTGTGGACTACTGCGGACCCCGTAGTGTTTCCCGTTTCAGTTTGTATCTCGGTCAGTCCAGCTTTTGTTTTTGAAGCTTTTGAATTCCGGTCTTCATTATTTGTAACCTGCTGTCCATGTGTTTGGCCCCCTCGTTTAACCTGTTTATGACGTTTTACTTTGCTTTCTACTCTGTCTTTCATTTCTGATCTCGCTTTATTCTGCTTTTGTTTCAATGACACCTGGTCCGTGGTGAATATATTTTCCCTTTTTCGAGTAATAATTTTCATTTGTTTGCGATACTGTGATGTTTATCGTACTGTTAATAATGCATCACTGTAATGTGATTCACCTATGCTGTATAGTTTGGACGTGTGAGGATGACGTATGTTTAATACGGAGTGTTCGCCTGTGTCACTCTGGGTCTCCCCACTGTTACAACGAAGCTCTTTCCGAACTATTATGCGGTGCATTGTGGAGCACTGCGGACTCTGTAGTGTTTCCCGTTTCACTTCGTATCTCGTTTAGTCAAGCTCTTTCTTTTTGGAGCAGTGCCTGCCTGGTCTGTGGCATTTCAGACGCACGTTGTAGGCGCCTGCGTTCATTAATTATATCCAGGCAGGCGCGTGTTTGTATCTTGGTCACTCGAGCTGTGTCGTGTTGAATCTGTGCCTGCTTTGCCTACGCAGTTTGAGACACGCGCTGTAGGATGTGTGGTGTGGACGTTTAACTGTCGTTGTTTCTGCCTTTACTAGGGGGCTCCGCCCCCTGCTCGCTTCGCTCGCCAACCCCTGGTGTTGGGAATGACAAAGAGCGTGATGTATGAATGAGATATAGAATAGTGTGACGGTGTAGATGATGCAAATAGAAAGCAAACAATAAAGTGTGTGGCACAGTGTAAAGGTTTATTTGAAAATTTCTTTGTACACGCCGTTTAAGTGTAAAAGGTAATTCCAGCTCAGAACTTGTAAGGTCATTTAAGATGGTTATTGTTGTGATCAGAGTCAAGTTTGTCAGAGCTTAGAAAGAGTTGTGTCTCTCCAGGAAGTAATGCAATGACTTGGGTATTAATGTTTTCCACATTAATATTTTTTGGACATAATATAGTGCGTTGTTTTAAAAGGGGCATTTGGTCTAATGAGATTGCTGTTCCAAATGTCTCTGTAACTAAGTCGTCGCAGATAAAGGCTTGAGGAATTGTAATAATATGTGGCTGAAGTCCATCTGTATTGGTGAGTGTACCATCTCTCAGTTGTAATAAGCAATTGTTATGATCTGGTTCTGGACATTGTATCTTTTTTACTAACTGTATCTTTTGAAAGCAATGCCAATTGTCTGCGTATTTTAAGGTGCACTGAACAATAGCTGAGTGCATGGCATCTGGAAGAATAGCTAAGCACTGTCTAAAATCTCCTCCTCATAAAAGTACCTTTCCTCCAAATCCAATATTATTATTCCTAAACGTTTGTAGAAGTTTATGAATGGTGTTGAGTAAGTGACTTCATGCCATTGAACATTCATCAATAAACAACATTTTTTCAAGACGGATGTCACGTGCAGTGCCACCGTTAATGTTCATAGTGAATACCGATTTGTAGGATCTAATGTAGTTGATAAAGATTTCACTTTCAGGTACATCGTCAGTTATAAGCTTCTGTAGATATTCAGTATATGAATGTAAAGAAGGCAGTCTAATTTGACCATTTTGACAACAACGTGTAAATGTATAACTTGTATTGCCAGTTGTTTCTTCAGGGAAGTGAACTGAATGACAATGATTGCAAATGACATTCATTAATCCGAATGAATTTTCCTGGTGTGTTTTCCTTGTGCCGTTTGAGAGGCGCGTTGTTGCATGTCCAGTATTTGGAACGTGTTGTTTTGGAGCTGTAATCGATTTGCCTGTGCTGTGTGAGAAGCCCGTTGTAGCCTTCGCTGCCATTAACGTATGTCTGAGACGGGAGGTGTTTCGTTTTGAATCCGTGCCTGTTGCGATGCAGCACTTTGATTGATAGTTTGCGTAATGTGGATCTAGGATGTAGATTTGTGCATATTTGCATTGTTGATTTGTTTCAGGGTGCACTGTTCCAATGCGATGCAGTATTTGTGCACATATGCGAAAGCAGTATGGGCCATTGCCTTTTGGTGGCCTGATATGAACTATTGTAGGATCTAATGCAGTTCATAAAGTTTTTACTTTTAGGTACATCGTTAGTTAGAAGCTTTAGTTGAGCTTTGCGTTTTTGGAGTCGAGACATTTTTTCTTTTAGAAATATGGATAAGTAATAAGGAGTATTGCACTCACTGTTAATATGGAGTCTTTTCTGCGGTTGAACGGTTAATAGTGCCTTATTGTAATGAGATCCACCTATACTGCATAGCCGTGTATTTTGTTGTTTCTTTCGTGTTCGTGTGTTTGTTCTTGTTATCCTTTCCTTTTCGTTTTGTACCCGTGACCGTGTATTCATGACTTGTTTCTTTCTCAGCATGCGAAATATGGATAAGTAATAAGGAGGATCGCAGTCACTGTTAATATGTTTCCTTTTCTGCAGTTGAACGGTTAATAGTGCTTTATTGTAAGGAGATCCACCTATGCTGACACCTATGCTGTCTAGTGTGAAGGTGTTGACGTTCACTTTAGAATATGTGGCTTTGGGTGTCACTTCTTATGGATGTGTGTGTGTGTGTGTGTGGGGGGGGGGGGGTTGAGGATTGTTGTCGCGCGAGCGTCTTCTTTCTTTTTGTGTTCCTGTGTGTTGTTGAATTCCCCTCTTTGTGTGTGTCCCGTCCCTTGCTTGTAGGGTCTGTGGGGTGGTTTTGTGTTCTTTTTTTGTGTTCTATGGGCTTGTTGAATCCCCCTCTTGGTGTGTGTCCCGTCCGGTGCCTGTAGGGGGGGGGGGTGCCTTGCTGTTGTGCGCGAGCCTCTTTTTTTTTTTTTGGGTCTAGTTTCATGTGCAATGTGTTTCGTGCTTTGCTTGCGTTTGAATACTTTTTTATGTGCCTTTTCCTTTTTTCTGTGCTCTTTGCGCCTCATTTCTCCATTTTTCCTGTGCTCACTCCTTTTTTCTGTGGTCTTGTCCGCCTCTCGCGGCCCCTCATCCGCCTCTCTCGCCCTCTTTTGTCCGCCTTTCTCGGCTCCTCAGCCGACTCTCGCGGACTCTTTTTGCGCCTGCGCAGTACGTCTTTTTGCAGCTACGGCCCATTGCCGGATGTGCCTGCGTCCATCATCCGGTTTAGCATTCTCGGTTAGTAATATGGATATTCTGTATCTCGGTGTGCATGTGTTTCATGCCTAGGTTTTTTTGAAGCTGTTGCATTCTAGTTTTCATCATCTGTAACCTGCTCTCTATGTGTTCGTCCCCGTTCTTTAATCCCTTTATAAAGTTTTACTTTGTTTCCTACTCTGTGTTTTATTTCTGACCTCGCTTTATCCTGCTTACGGCATGTCAGACGGTTCGTAGTCTTTCTCGTTTTACTCTGGGGAGGGGGGCTTTGTGTGGCGCCTGCGCACTACGTCTTTTGCGTCCACGGGCAGGTCCCTGCGTCCATATCCACTTTACCATTCTCGTTTAGTAATATGGATGCTACGGCGGGCGTCGGCTAGTATAACTTATTTCATATGTGTATTTTGATCAAGTATGAAGATTTTTGTTATCAGGACTCTGTTTTTGAGGTTTACATTTCGTAATATGATTCATTTTGACAAAGGTTTACACCACACATTTTGGATGCGTTAGGTGCCTGTGATCACCTCACAGAAGTGGCAGCATAAATATGGCAGTGGTTTTATTGTCTCTCAGGGGATAAACAATGACTTCTAAAATCTCTAGTGTAGTTACTGTAACTTTAATTTAAAGTAGGAGCTAGTTTCAAGTTTTTGGTTTTAGTTTTTACTCTCTTTTTACCTTTAGCTTTTCATTTTGCTCTTATATTTCTTGGTTGCCTGGTTATTTCTTTTTCTTGTTTCTGTCCCTTCCCTGTCCTTACTACAGTGACGCAGTGATTAAAGCTCTACCATGCCTAAGTTCCCAATCTCTGACTCACTGCCTGACCTTGGACGAGTCACTTAACCTGTCTTTGCAACTATTGATTGTACTGTATTCTCATTTTGTAAGTCACCTTGCATAAACAATGCAAGTTAATCTGCTCACATCATTAATAAAATGGGAACAACAAGAAGAAAGCTTGCACTGACCAAGTGAAATAAAGCATGAGTAAAAACAACAAAAGCAGGATCGCTGTCAGGACAGACAGGATGACAGTAATGACCACCATTCCTCCAGATCTTTTTCCAAACCATGTGTCAATGCTTGCAGGATCCTGAGCTGTGGGGAAAAAAGTTAAAGAAATGTTAAGAGATCCAATAATTGCATTTTCAGAAGTGCTGTCATGTAAAAGTACTGCTCCCAGTTGGCTACTGTGTCGGAGACACAAATTATGAAATTAATGAAAATGCATTTGATCGTAAATAATTTTTACCAATTTTGTCAAGTTTTTTTTTTTTCAATTTACAGCTTTCATTTTAGCTTTTTGTCTTTTCTTGTATGTTGGCAATTAAACCAAAAATATATTTGGAGGAAGTAGAGTAGGTTTAGGGTATTTGACATTCCAGCAAAAATAGACCTGAGCATACTGTGTGTAAAATGAGTCTAAAAATTAAAATGTGTCTGGACCAATTACCCAGAATTATTTACCCATCCATTCATTTTCTGGACCTGTTTTTTCAATTATAGAGTCAAATTGACCTAAAAGATAGACCAGTCTCATCAGGCAAACATCAGAAACCAACTACGGAGGTGGTGCTGATTCATGACAGAGCAGATTCATATGCTCATATTAAACTATGTCAAAGTCCTCAATTAACTCCATCACTGTCTATAATATGGGAAGAAACCAGAATACCCAGAAAGAATCTGCCCAGTCATAGGAGATTGTACAGATACCACAAATTCAGCAAGCAGCCTGGAATTGCATTCTGGTCCCTGGAGTTGTGAGGGGTCAGTGCTGTAGACTTTGCCACCACACTGTTCATTATCGTAATCCCTTTATGTTTAAAATTACAGTCTACATTAATAAAGTTGGAGAACTACTTACGTGTTATAAGGTTGATATTCGGTGACCAATCAGTCTCAGCAACTACTTTATTGTTATTGACAACAAAATACTTTGCACTAAAATGTAAAACATAAAGAGACAATACCAAATCACTTTTATTGAAGATGTCTACTTGCTATTTGTATAAGTACTTCAAACTGTTCAAATCTGTTTTAGAAGATTTCCTTCCAGAAATTACAAATTCCACATTTAGTGACTTCTTTTCTTCTCATTATGTTTTATGTACATTGCAGGAGCTGTGCCCACTGATAAATTATGACCGCTGTGGTTCTCATTTAATGACATAATCTGGATATTGTAACTTTTTCTTCACTGAAAGTTGAGGTTTTACTATAATAAAGTACATTACTTCTGCCTTGTGTAATGCTATACATTACCTAGATTAAAATTTAAGACATGTACAAGAAATTGGTTGACGCTCATGTACATTGAAAGCATTTCAGTGCCTGACCTGGAGGTCATTTCGTGGCTTATATTAAAGGCCACTTGATAAGTTTCATTAAAGACTTCTTCAGGGCTTGTGCTAATAAGCGACGTTTTTGCTTCCTTTATCGTTAAGTTCTCGACTTGTACTTGAGATCACTTTGTGTCATATTGATTTTTAAGGACTATGCTGAAGATAATTTTAGTACCTGAAATAGCACTCTGAAGAAGAATGCTTCAGGATAAAACTCAAAATTTGGCCTTTGGACTTGCAAGTTAGATCTGACATGTGATCCTGTGCTTCTTTCCTGGGTGTGGACTGACAGCAACATTGAAGCTAATACTAGAAGACTGCTAAATAACAAACATTTAACTAATTAGTATAATGAATTAATTATTTTTTTGTTTGTGAAGTGTATGATGTGGAATGCATTTAATGTATTATATGTTTACTTGCTTTATGTAGGACAAGTGCAAAAAACAATTTCCATTGTCTCTGTTTTCTTTGTTGCTGTATGTAACAAACTCAATTTTGAAAGTCTCTTTGTGTCTTGTGTTTGAGAATGCTAAAGGTCACTTCACAGGATTTGCATTAGATGCCTCATTTGGAATTGCCCTAATGTCAATTGATGGCTTTTGTGAAAGTGTAACTCACTTAATAGTGTGCAGGAGCCATGACTGAGTGAGCTGCAGCCACTGAAACTTATTCTAAGGCCTATGATTTTGGTCATTTTTCAATTCTCAAAAACTTAGTGGGCATTGTATAATGTTGTAGGGCCTGGGCTACTACTATGCTACTGCTGTAGTCTTTTTTACTGAAGAATTAAGATGTGGTACTTAAAAGTATACTCTACCCAAAAATGATTTTTTCTCCCATTTATTACTTACTTTTTGTTGTTTGCAATAATACACAAAATTTGTTTAATCTTATGTTTTTATAAAGAATGGGGATAACAAAGTTGCTGATACAGTAGGCTTCTATGAGGAACAATGATGAATAAACAGCAAACAATAGCAAAACATTCATGAAAAAATCTCCATTTACTCGTATCATATAATCTCTAAGTCAGATACTGTATCCAGTCATATGCCCACAACATCCTAAACACATGTAATTTAGCTAAAATATTGATAAATAAACAAAGTCCAGAAAAACATCTCATGAATGGGATCAAGCTTTTGAAATGAAGACTTCCCTCTCCTCTCATTTGATGATCAATAAGTCACAACACCATTTTTCTGGGTTTTTCATTGGCAGTTTGTGAAACTGTACAGTTGAATTCACGTAGTGCTTGTTGAAGCACCTCAGATATGCACAAATACAAGGCATACATTCCATCTGATAATGTTTTCACCTGCTGGTTCTTTCTTAATTGTTTACCTTCCTCAGATCACCTTCTGCAGTGCTGATATGATGTGAAGCACCACGGTAGCCAATGAATGAGCTAATACTGAACAGGATTTCTGACCAATAAATTAGGTGAGGAGGCGGGTCCTCAGTTTAAAAGATCACTCTCGTTTGAGCACGCTTCCCAGCTGCTCAAAATCAGTTTTTCAGAAAGTGGCTAATTTGACAATAATTTAGCCAAAAATGCACGTTTGGGGCGCTGTGAGCATATGACTGGTTGCTCAGCATGTGCATTATGCAACATGAGTAAATTACATTTTTTTCATAAATGTTTGAAATTGTTTTCTGTTTGTTCAGAGTTGATCCCAATAGAAGCTTATTGTGTCGGGAAGTTTGGTATCTCTGTTCTCCATAAAAACACGACATTAAAATTTTTTCTTAACCATTATTAAAAACAGAACAGGATAAATAATCTATAAAAAAATCATTTTTTGATGGAGTATTCCTTTAAGTCATTATACAGTGTTTGAAAGCTCCATTATGAAATGAGCTAAATGTCTATTTATTAACAAAATGAGAAGTCATAAAATGCCCTCAGCTGCTTGCCATTTAATGTATATATTATTGACTCACTTTAAAACTGTATTTAATATAAAATGCATTTAAGTAGCTCTCATGAAGTTTACATTATTATATAATGTGACTGTTTCACCTGTTTAGTTTTTATGATATGATTTTATTATGCATTTTATAACATATATTAAAACAGTTGCACAATACATAAGACCATGTTTGGCTGTTACACATTGTCATCTAATAAATGTTAACACTCTCTATCAGCAAGGTGGTGCCTTACCTGAACTTAGAACCTGTAATGAAAGGTCCATTTCTGAAAACTTTCTGGAGAAGGTTTATTGGGGCACTGGAAAAGGCGGTCTGCATACCCACAAAAGTCATAATAGGAGGAGCAGGAAAAGAGGGTGAGAAAGGGTTTGTGTTTTGAGTATCAAATGTATTTTGTTCTGTTAAGGAAAGAGGAATAAATTATTACAGCATTGGAGAACAAAAATAAAAACATTCAAACAATTAAAAATATTTACCCATGCATATATTTCCTGTACTTGGGTGATCTAGTTAAGGATTAAAGTGTCCTATGCACCATAGCATAAGGTGTGAGGCCAGAACCCGCTTTGGGCAAAATGACACCCATCTCATACTCACTTATACTGTATGTACTTGGTCAGTTTACAGATGTCAATCAGTAAAACACATACATCTTCAGGACGTAGAAGGAAAACTGTAGAACCCCATAAAAATCTACACAGAAGTAGAGTAAGAGATTCAAACCAACTTTCCTGCCAACACCAATTTCTAACAACTTCACACAAAAGAAACATTTCAAAATTTGTGGACTACAGATTGGAGAATGATTAATATTGCTTTGCTAGATTGTGGTACCATGGATAAATGGGTATGGTGTCAATATGTATGATTTTAGGTTTGGGTTCAGTTTATTCTTTTATAGGTCTCTTTATTGAGGACAGGTTCAAGGTATTTATAAATAGTCACAAATACAAAAGAGTAAGAGAAAGGTACAAGCTCATACAGCACTTATCAATTTAACCAGTCATTTACAGAGAGATAAAAAGAATTTGGCTAAAGTGTAATTAAAATTAAGCTAATAGAAGATCTTCCTAGTCTGTAATTGAGGGATAGGAAATAACAGTTCTTGGAGAAAAATGCATCTATGGGGGTCCATAGTTTTCTGAAGTAATTAAAGTCAGAATTTGTCCACTTGATCTCCTCCATGCCTCTAGGCATTCTACAGTGTCATACAGCACATATAATATGACTGCCTGGGGCTGTGTATTATTGTGAATGGTGGAAGATCCAGGCAAGTCTTCATTATCAAACACGCTTAATGCAATTCATGATAATGGGGGGGGGGTCACTGCATCAGCCCGCACTTACATGTGTGTCAGTTAACACACATATGTGATGGTGCGGGTCAGCTCCACTCTCCCAGGTGATCTAGGGAGCCTCTTGAACCTGCTGCTGCCAATAACGTACCCGAGGGATGAGACAGCAGATGAGGACACTCACATAGAGCAAGGGGTAGGTGCATAAAAGTGTGAAAGTGCTTTTATTAAATACCAAATTAAACCAATTGTGTCCTAAACAGTGCAGTGCATCAAAATTCTTCAATAAATAAATAATCCAATAAAACCAAGTAGAGACAGTGGAGGTTAAAATCAATCCATAAATAAACCCTTAAAAACGAGGTTAAAATCTAAGAGACAGTTCCTCAAAAAAAATCATGAGCCTCATTGCTTACATCTAAAATCTGGCATCTCCTCTACTTATCCTGTTTCATAAAACAGGCTCCTGATCATTAAGCCCCAGACCTGCCATACCACAACATGTCTTTGGGAAACTGACAAAGGAAAAATCCCACTCATAAACATGAATACTGTGCAGGTGCACACAGACAGCAACCAGGCCATGATCTGAACCCAGGATTATAAAACTGTGAGGTATCAACACTGCATAGTGTACTATGGTGGAAGATACAGTATATACAATACTTGGGAATGGAGTAGAAGCTAATGATGATAATGATTCTGCAGTTTTGGGGTGTATTGATAAGGGGGATGAGATAGAGTATAGGAGTCATGGGGAGAACAGTGTTTCTTGGTACAAAGAGAATTGTCTACAAACTTAAAATCAGCAAAATCAAAGACTGATTACTGACTTTTGCTGCACCAATGAGCCTCTATGCTCAGTTGCAATTCAAGGAGTGGATATAGAGGTGGGACACTCCTACAGGTGCTTGGGGGTCCACACCAATGTCAGGATAAACTGGTCTCACAACTTAGATGAACTATATAAGAAAGACCAGACTCTTTTTCTTATGAGACTGCATTCCTATACTGTAGGTAGTGACATCCTTCATACTATCTACAACTCTATGATGGCCAGTGCAATTTTGCCTGGCTGGTAATATCACTTTTTCAACAAACTAAAATAACAGGCTCAGTGATGGGACGCACTCTGGACCCCCTAGAGGTAGGAGCAAAGAAGAGAATTAAAACAAAACTGAGTGTCATTATGAAAATTGTTGCACATCTTCTGACTGACACACTAACACTGAGGACTTTCAGCAAACGAGTCATTCAGCAGAAGTGTGTCAGGACATGCTACTGGGGCTCCTTTATAACAAAATGGCATTACACCTGCATAATGTCTCACTGTGACTATGACTGCCAAGTCAGAATTTTTCTTTCTTTTTAAGTTTTTTTTCCTTTTTATTCATTCTAGTGTGTGTTTAGATCATATCTATCTATCCAAAATGAAAAGTTAAACCATTGTACCTTTTTCTTTAATACATAATTACCTTATGTATAAAACATGCTCTGCGGTGGGTTGGCACCCTGCCCGGGATTGGTCCCTGCCTTGTGCCCTGTGTTGGCTGGGATTGGCTCCAGCAGACCCCCGTGACCCTGTGTTTGGATTCAGCGGGTTGGAAAATGGATGGTTGGATGGATGGATAAAACATGCTTACACATTTCTTATGTGAAAGTGTAAATTTATAAAACACAAACTTGGTGTTAAATTGGCTTAACGTTACGGCAAATTTTGACCATCTCAATGACGCATCAGTCACATTCTGATGTTCTTGAAGTAATCATATTACAGGTAACTGACATGCTCTCTCAATACAGCTGTCTTCAGTGTTGGTAATAACACCTAATGCGTACACTTAATGTTATTTTTCTTAATGTGTAGCCTACCTATTTTGTCATTAAAAAGGGTGTGCTATGTGCTGTTTGACATAACTGCCAAAGGCAGCGTTAGCCTTTCTGGAGGATATCGTCACTGATTTAGAGTTTTTAACGCTACCCTTTTTGTGCTTTGTACTGAATTGGAGCATATATTACAGAGACAATCACACAGAAATCATGCAATTCCTGTTCTGTTACAGATTTTAACAACTGTAGGTTATTTGGCAACAGGCTGACCAGTCAGGAATCTTGCAGATATCCCTGAGCTGTGTCACATCATCTTAAAAGGATGGTTTATTTAAGATGCTACCCACATACATTCAATTTTCTTATGGCCATGGTGAAGGAGCCGAGATAAAAATGCAATTTGCAGCAATTGCTGATTTTTCTAATTAAACTAGTGCAACTGACTGTACACATGTTGTGATAAACGCATCATCACAGAATGAATTTGCTTTTGTAAATTTCAAGCACTTTAATTCAATTAATATACAACAAATATGTAATGCTCACATGTGTCTGACTAACATTGTTGTGCGGCTCGACCCACAATTCCTTTCTTTTATCAAATAATATTGTGGAATGCAATTCAGGTTCATACTGTGTATGATGATTTGCTTCTTAATAAGTAGGGCTAATTTGTTGGATTTCAATTAAGTTAATACATTGCACGGTGGCACAGTGGGTAGCGCTGCCGCTTTGCAGTTGGGAGACCTGGAGACCTGGGTTCGCTTCCCGGGTCCTCCCTGCGTAGAGTTTGCATGTTCTCCCCGTGTCTGCGTGGGTTTCCTCCCACAGTCCAAAGACATGCAGGTTAGGTGCATTGGTGATTCTGTTTTGGCCCTAGTGTGTGCTTGGTGTGTGGGTGTGCTTGTGTGTGTCCTGCGGTGGGTTGGCACCCTGCCCAGAATTGGTTCCTGCCTTGTGCCCTGTGTTGGCTGGGATTGGCTCCAGCAGACCCCCGTGACCCTGTGTTCGGATGCAGCAGGTTGGAAACTGGATGGATGGATGGATAATACATTACAGATGATTTACATAATCTTTCTTTCAGGTGATAGTGGGTACCCTCTAAGAGCCTGGTTCCTCACACCACTCACCAACCTACAAATACCACAAGAGAGGAAATATCACGAAAAGCCCTCTGAATATGGTTCATTGAACATTGGTTCATTAACAGGTAGTTGGTGGTGTTTGAACTCATTAGATCACACACTGCTAGACAGCCCTACAAGGGTTTGCCACATTGTGATGGCTTGTGCAGCACTGCATGGACTGATCTGCCACCTGAGATAGGTACATGGATGACCCAGATCCTATTCCTTAGGACATCAACGCAATGATGAATTGGCAAAATTATTTTACTTTTTTACGACTTCAATAAGAATGTTCTTACTATCTTTCAGTTTTGAGGGTGTAGCCTGTGTCAACTCACATTGTGTTTCATTTTTTGTGATCTTCCATGGTTTGTGGTAAAGACATCACTCAAGAGCATGGCCAAATTTGTATGCTGATTAGATCCTAAATTTTCAGGAAAGGCATTTTAAGGCCATATATGGTGGCAGAGAGTCACTAAAAGCTCGAGCACAAGTGCATAGTTTTAAGTTGATTTGAGAATTATGAAAGAACTTATCATGGTACATGGCATGCATACAGTTTTATAAATCTAATTCATTTTTTTGTGCATAAACCATTTTTGCCTTTCAGGCATAAGGAAAATTACAGTTTGGAATCTAAACAAACTTTTACACATTCATTTCTTTCTGCTTAATAAATTCAATGCTGAATGCTACTCACCTGCTAAACTTTGGGCGAGAACCAGCCAGACCTGACACCCTGTGGTACAGCCTAGTGCTGCGAAATTGAAGAAATTCACAGGTGATCCCAATGTAAATGTTGTTGCAGTTATCCGTCCCACATAGCCAGATGAGGTGATTTGTGGCACATAAAGAGATTTCGGAATGACTGGAAAAGAAAAGGAAGTAATGAAATAGAATTTGAAGCACGAATTAACATCTGCCCTTTTCCTGAGCAATGCAATTACCGGAAACAGTGTCTCCCATCAGGCCAAATTACCTTGGATCGTACAGACACCCAAGAATGCCACAACACAACACACCCTTGGACTGACTGTCCTGTGAATGATAATTTGAATACTAAAACACAAGCATGAAGTAAAAAAATATCTTTCAGTCATCAGGATCTTTACTGTGCATATACTGGTTCACATTTCCTTAATCTTTCTAATTTCTTATGATATAAATGTTTGCCCAGCTGGACCTTTAAAATGACTGGCAGAAAGAGTGCTAACACTTGAGCTCTTTAAAGAAAATGAAGGCTCAAGGATACAGAGCAAGAAGAATCAAAAGGAGGATGCCAAGTCTGGTGTTGCAGAAGACAAACAAAAGGCCAAAAGTGATTCAAGGGATGAAGTGGAAGTAACCACAGGAGTGGGACTGAGGTGATGAAGTCCAAAGTCAGCAGGAGAGTTGGGGTGATCACTCATTAGCAGGAGGACAAGGTCAGGGTTATGTGTGAGAGACATGAGAAATGAAAAGAGAATCAAAAGACAGGGTTTCAAATACCAAGGCACAAATGGGCAGCAGGCTTTTATATTGATCTTCTCTTGATACTTTGAACTTAATAAAGTAACAGATTGTTACTGAGAGGCAACATTTAAGTAAAGACACATAGTTTTTCAATTAAGGGCAAACTTGATAGTGTACACAACAACAAAACACAGTATATATAACAACACAGTATACAACAAAACAACTGAGTTTCATTTTGCATACAGTTCAGTGAAATTGTGCCTAAAATTAGTTTTCTTATGATTTCACAATTGTTCAACACCAAACTCACTAATATGAGGTTTTCAGGTTTTTAAACATTTTTAAGGTGGGGGGGGGGCAATAAATATTGATCCCCATCGATCATTACGAAACTGTTGTCTGCTTCCTCCATTACCTCTCAGTCTCCCATGGCTTCTTTTATGTGACTCCACTTGCTCTCATCTGCCTCGTTCACTGCCCACCCATACAAGTACATTCACTCTGCCAGTTCCACCAGGCACCTCTCATTTGGGGCAGAGGTAACACCATCTGTGCTCACTTTTCTCCTGAGTCTGTCAGATCCTTCCAGAGACTCGCCAGTGGCTACACTCCTGGACCAACAGTGCTCTCTAGCTGTGTCCCTGTTTTACACTCTGCACCAGAAAAATTGCACCACACTTTTGCATATGGAGAAAAAGGTTATAGATGAGATGAAAATATATGTGCTACTGGTGGGGTTTTCATTTGTGGTGGAATACAATTCCATCCATCCATCCATTTTCCACAGGGTCACGGGGGTCTGCTGGAACCAATCCCAGCCAACACAGGGCACAAGGCAGGAACCAATCCCGGGCAGGGTGCCAACCCACCGCAGGACACACACTAGGGCCAATTTAGAATCGGCAATCCACCTAACCTGCATGTCTTTGGACTGTGGGAGGAAACCGGAGCGCCCGGAGGAAAACCATACAGACACGGGGAGAACATGCAAACTCCATGCAGGGAGGACCCAGGTCCCCAGGTCTCCCAACTGCGAGGCAGCAGCACTACCCACTGCACCACCGTGCCGCCCTGGAATACAATTCATTTCATTTCTCAAATTTTTTTTTGTAATGTAAAATTCTAAGTTTAGCTACAAGTTCAGTTTTCTGCAAATCAGTTTGTTCATCACTAGCAGTGAATTACCTTCTGTATGGGGACTAGAATTATGTTCAGGAATTAAGCTAATAGAAATTAACTGTGATGAGGGCTTCATAAAATTATTTTTGTTTGTTAAAAATCTCAGATGATAATGGATTTTGCTGCTATGAACTGTCATTTATATATTTGTAACATCTGACATTTGTGATAATTGTCTGAACCAGTGTTACTGAAAACAAGTTAAGCTGGTTGCTTAAGAGTAAGAAACACCCTGCTGCCAGTCATCACAAGTACTAAAGTTACACCAGCATCCTCTATCCTCACCTCAGATGTCAGAGATTAGTATTACCTTTGTTTTCATAAGCTGTGGATAAGGAGTGAGAGCACCATCTTAGGGATAGGGAGTTAGCTGAATAAGCCCCAGAGGAAAAGCGACTGGTATTGGGCCAGAAGCTGCCAGAGATAAGGAAATAGACATTACCAGTAAGCTTTATAAGGTCAGACGATGAGTTGATCAAGGTCTTCTGCCACTATCATGACTAAGCTACATGTGCAGCGTAGATGCAGTTAAGACACTGAACAGGAATGTAAGACTAGAACTTCCTGGGGGTCTGAACATCTAGCAGTATCAGATTGAACAGTGTGAATTACCTCTGTATTGTAATTTATTATTTTACAGTATGTATCTTATAAAGTACATACTTCTGAGAAAAAGTAACTATATGGCCTAACAGTAATATCAAGAGAGAAGCATTTCATTATAGCGTAGTTTCTAGAATTCTTCCATCCATCCATCCATTTTCCAACCCGCTGAATCCGAACACAGGGTCACAGGGGTCTGCTGGAGCCAATCCCAGCCAACACAGGGCACAAGGCAGGAACCAATCCCGGGCAGGGGGCCAACCCACCGCAGGACACACACAAACACACCCACACACCAAGCACACACTAGGGCCAATTTAGAATCGCCAATCCACCTAACCTGCATGTCTTTGGACTGTGGGAGGAAACCAGAGCGCCCGGAGGAAACCCACGCAGACACGGGGAGAACATGCAAACTCCACGCAGGGAGGACCCGGGAAGCGAACCCAGGTCCCCAGGTCTCTCAACTGCAAGGCAGCAGCGCTACCCACTGCGCCACCGTGCCGCCCTTCTAAAATTCTTAACAGTGTTTATTTTCTGTATCTACTGTCTGCAACTTCAGTCTCAGTCAGTCAGTCATTATCCAGCTCGCTATATCCTAACACAGGGTCACGTGGGTCTGCTGGAGCCAATCCCAGTCAACACAGGGCACAAGGCAGGAACAAATCCTGGGTAGGGTGCCAGCCCACCACAGGGAACACACACACACACACACACACACACAAAGCACATAATTTAGGATCGCCAATGCACCTAACCTGCATGTCTTTGGACTGTGGGAGGAAACCCACACAGACACGGGGAGAAAATGCAAACTCCACGCAGGGAGGACCTGGGAAGTGAACCCAGGTCTCCTAACTGTGAGGCAGCAGCGCTACCCATTGCACCACCATGCTGCCCCAAGTTCAGTCTGTACTTGTTTTTTTCTAAATGCCTTTACCAGGCAGACTATTTTTTGCTTTTATTATTTTTATGTTCAGTGAAGGTTAGAACAGGCTTCTTAACATGTATACATCCTTGCACCCTTGCTGCTATCATTTGCTACAATTATTTGATGCTTTGTGAAAACTGCTTTCATTGGAATACACTTTTGGTTTTGGATGCTCTCCATATGTGTTCTACAGTAGTTGTATTTTGTTTTGCCTAATAAACAAAGTGTCAATCTGCTGATCCTCTCACGTTTATTCCATGATACCATGTCTTGATTTGCTTTTGCTTTGACATAAAAGTTTATAGTCTACCAGCAGTGCCACCCATTTAAATGTGTTGAATTCTTAGTAACCAACAAAGACCTCAGCATTAATGTTTAAAGTGCGCCATCTATTGGAATGTATTTTGTAATGCATACAGTAATAAAATGCATTGCATTTGTCATTCCAACAGATAGCCAATCACAAACATTTGTAGTAATAAAATTTTTAATAAAATATTTGTGATGCACAATCTGTTGGAATGACAGAGACATAGCAACCAGACATACACATATTGTTCTGAACATTATAATATTAATATGAGTCAAATGCCTGTTCTCTATCTTGCATTTTCCACTACTCTGCCATTGGGGACTAAGTGCATTATTTAGGTCAGTGGGAGAAGATGGTGTTATTATGGATTCAATGAGTCCCATGATCTAAGTGTGCCTGCCAGCAGCTACGCTTTTTTTTTTTAGAGAGTGAGCAAGTGAAACAGGGAGGTAGTCATCTGTAGAATAAATGACCTTATCATTGTATATGGGGGCATGTTTTATCCAGGGATGTTCCGATCAGGTTTTTTAAGGTTGATACAGATCACCCATTTCTTGTTACCTGATTGGCTCATTCCAATACCAATTCCAATTTTTTTTCCTTTATCCCTTTAAAAAACGTTTTACACTAGGCTGATGCATAGCCAGACACTTAGAAGCCTTATGTTCTATATTAAAGTGTATTTTTATAATTAAACTATAGACTACAGGTGTTAACTGTTCATTTTTTATTAACAAAATGAAATTCTGTTGGCTTATTGTTCAGTGACCATAAAATACTAAAATAAATACATTTTCTTTAAAATACATACAAATGAAATGTGTACAAAAATATTTATCCATTATACATATGGCATAAAATAAAATACAATGCTTCTCATAATTACTAGCTGTCATATTGTTTATTGTTTTCTGTAATGTACTGTACCTATCTGAAACAAGTGTTATTAAAAAAAAGGTAGTTTTCACCATTTCTTTAACAAAAATATATATATACTGTGTGTATATATCTTACAGGTATATATAATCATCTAGGTATGGAAGTGTGTGTGTCTGTCTGTCTGGCCCGGAAGTCCAAGGCTACAGCAACAAGAAATCAACTCTGTCGCCAAAGTGAAACTGCCAAGAAAAGAGAAACTTACTTAGCTGCTAATACTAATACACAAGCGTGTCGAGCACATCGGCAAAACGAAATCTCAGAGGAGAGAGAAACTCACTTAGCCGCTAACAGAAAACGGAGGTAAGCACGTCGGCCAAGCCAAACCACCAAGGAAAGATGCCTTCAAATAGCCGCTAATCCACAACCGATGCAATTGATTGATTGAAGGGCTTTTTACAGCACAGGCTTACACAGCTAGTGTGTGTGTATGTGAAGCCCAACCCTGTAGGGGCCCGTGGTCACCGCCAGTGGGCGCCCCAATGCCTGGAGAGCCCTGGACCTCAGCACTCCCGCCACACCAGAAAGTGCTGGGGGGAAGAGGAGCAGGGACACCCGGAGTGCTTCTGGGGATACAGCTGGTTCTTCTGCCACACTGGGGCGTGTCGGTGGAAGATTGCCGGAGCACACCTGGAGCACATCTTAGGGATAATAAAAGGGGCCGCCTCCCTTCATTCAGGGCTAGAGTCGGGTGGAAGAGGACAAGGTCTGGAAGGAGAGAGAAGGAGGCGGTCTGAATGAGAAAAGGCATACTGTGGTTTGGCCTGGACTTGTGAGGTGATTGGTGCTACGGCACTGGGTTTGTGCACTTTAATATTGTATAATAAACATGTGTTGGACTTTAAAATGATGTCCATCTGTCTGTGTCCGGGCTGCTTCCCATTATATATATATATATATATATATATATATTGTGGGAGATGGCCGGTCGTTCATCCCAGCCAATATCCCCAGGCCATTAGATGGAGCTCCCTGTAGCATGGAAGTGCCCCAAAGACCAGCAGGGAATCATGGACAATGGAGTTTTTATTCCCGACCCTGCTGGACACCGTGGGGCCCACCGGAGGACGCTGCAGGGAGGCTCAAGGACTTACATGTGCCCTATAACCCGGAAGTGCGTCTTAATTACTGCAACAGAGGAAACGTCGTACTTCCGGGATGAAGAAGGAAAGTTTTCATCCGACCCAGAAGTGCTAACGAGTCACATGGACAAGGATTCAGGAGCACTTCTGGGTCATGGACTATAAAAGACTGTGGGAAACCCAGACGAGTGAGCTGAGCTGGGTGGATGGGTGGCAACGCGTCTGGGAGTGGAGGATTGATTATTGTATTGGTTTATTGTGTATTATATGAGTATAGTGGAGTGTAGAGTGCTTGGTGCACATTATTATTATAAAATAAAGTCATATTGGACTTTTATCTAGTGCCTGACGTCTAGTCTGAGGGTTCAAGGGGTCGACAGTGCCTCTATCTGTTACTATATACAGTGGAACCTCGAGATACGATCACCTCTGTATACGAGAAATTCAAAATACGAGGAAAGTATGAGCGAAAATTTCTGTTCTAAATGCGAGCATTGGCTCGCGTAACGAGCCACGAGCCAGGCTGTGGGTATAGCTCGCGGCTTAGCGAGGGGGCGTGGTAGCAGTTGCGAGCCGCGATCTGCGGTGTCTGCGTTTCTCACTTAAGTGCACAGGTGGGAAACTGCCCACATCCATGATTGTTCCTGTGGCTGATGGGCTGCAGCTGCCATGTCCTCCCCGCATATATAGAGAAGCGCGAGCCGGTTAAGGGGGAGAAGAAGTGAGAGGAGAGGAGAGCAGAGCAGAGCAGAGGAGAGGAGAGGAGAGAGGGAGAGAGAGAGAGAGAGAGAGAGAGAGAGAGAGAGAGAGAGAGAGAGAGAGAGAGAGAGAGAGCAGGCAGGCAGGCAGGCAGGCAGGCGGGCGGGCAGGAGAGCAGGCTCGCGTGTAGCTGAACAGTGAGCTGAACAGGCGAGCCAAACAGCTGAAGCAGGACGGTGTAGAGAAGGTCAGCTGCATTAAGAGTGTCTCGCCTGTTGCAGAGCCCGCAGGTGAGACGCTAACAGAGAAGAAGCACCGGGGATTGTCGTCTGTTTTTTAAAGACTGCATCCTTTTGACGTTTTAACCTCGTGTTAAAGGATTGTTATTCTTGTGTATTTTAAACCTCCACTTCACAACTGTTTTAAGGATTATTTATTTAAACATTTATTGAATGCTCTACTGCACTTTGGACACCTGTTTTGATTCTTTTAATAATCAGTTATATTATTTACCAGTGTTATTTATTAAAGGTAGACTACAGTATATATAATTTATCAGTGTTATTTGTTAGGAAAATTGATTTTTATGTTAATATATTTGGGGTGCGGAACGGATTAACTGGATTTCCATTATTTTCAATGGGGAAGTTTGTTCTAGATACGAGAAATTCGCTATACAAGCTCAGTGCTGGAACGAATTAAACTCGTATCTAGAGGTTCCACTGTATATGTATATATATATATATATATATATATATATATATATATTGTCACACACGTGCGAGTAGGAGGCAGCTAAAGGGTCTGAGTAAGTGTAATAAAACATCCGACCAGGGGGTCTGACTGTCTTTCTCAGTTCCCTACAGACCTTTCCCAGGAAATCCTTCAAGGTTCCAGCGCCTCAGAAGACATCACTTCCGGTGCCGGCCCCTTTACTGACATCACTCCCGAAGCCGGCCCCTTTGCTGATGTCACTTCTAGTTCTGACCATTTTGATGACATCAGTTCCTCTGCAGGCCTTTAAAGCCTCCATCTTGGGCTACTATAGTTAGTTCTGTTGTGGACTTTAAAAACTTAAAAAACTTAAAAAACTTAAACTTAAAGCTTAAAAAAACTTAAACATTTGCAGCCGGGAAACACAATATACCGGTGGCTGCCCCAAATCTTTATGATGTCTTTTGTGTATTATTATCACAATATATATATATATATATATATTCACAATATATATATATATATATATATATATATATATATATATATATATATATATATATATACATATATATTTATATATATATATACACTGATGGGGAAGAGAAGGACCAAGCACAGACTGAAGACAACAGACAGCTCAGTGCCAGAAGAAGAAGCCCACTGGAGGAAGGAAGCTGTGGGAGATGTGATCCGAGCGGTAGGTCCCGGACTCAAGGACTGTTTTCCCTCAGAAAGCAGCCCCTCCCCGTCCCCTTCTTCTTTTGTTGCTGCAGGGCGGACCCATAGACCGGAGTTCGTCAGTTCTCCATCCTCAAGAAGTACTATATAAGGCACTTCCTGGTGCCTTATAAAAGGAATCAGCAGCCACTACTCGAGAGGCCAAAGTTGGGTGGAAGAGGACAAAGCTTGAAGGAGGAGGAGTGGTTGGCGTGTAAAGGCAAAAGGAAGAAAGGAACCTGGGGTTCTTTACTGAAGAGCTGTGCTGTAAGGGTGGGAAGCAGGGGGAAGCTGTTTCTACACCAAAAAATAAGGTTGTGTTGTACCTGCACTTATATCTGTGTCTGTCTGTATCGGGTAGGGTGGCTGCTATGCTCCCCTGATGGTCCACTATATATATATATATATATATATATATATATATATATATATCTACTCTATATATATAAAATCCTAAGCCTAATAGTGCAGCGATTTTGTGCAACGATTTTATGTCACACTCTCTGTCGCACTTTAAATCGGGCTTATTTTTATACCTACATATATATGTGTGGTATCATTTTTTTCAAAATTTATCAAACTTTAATGTGATGTTGTTAGATTTTCAGATTCTTATTCCGTTTTTAAATTATAAACTAGAAATATCAAGAAAGTCATGGATTTTAATATCAAGAAAGTCTTGATTTTTATTTTTGATCGAGCAAACTTTCTTTGACAGGAACAAACTATTAAAAAAATGATCTGTTCATAACACCAATGTTTGTATTTAGGTGATTTAGTTAGCTGAAGTTCGAGTTACGCTGCAACTAGGGGTTGGGCGCTGAAGGCGCCGGGGGGCTTGCCCCCCTAGTGTATATATATATATATATATATATATATATATATATATATATATATATATATATATATATATATATATATATATATATGTGCACTCACACAATCAGCTAATTGGCATTAGCAAATAAACACTGCTTAAATGTAAATATACCTGTACTTACAGGTTTAAATCATTAATTTCACTACAGCTTTTTTGCTGGTGAAATATATGTTTACTGTGTTTATATAGGTGTATTTTTTGTTCTTCAGTGTATCAGCTAGACATTTATAATTCTCAAGGTGTAGTTATAAATATGGATTACAATTTTAATAATGCAGTACTTGTTTCTTGCCAAAAGTTAAACTGTATGACACACAGTGACAAATAATAAACACAGTACAAAAACTTTAAAAAATCCACAAATGTATCAAATGTTCATAAGTTGTTCATCAAGAAGACTCAAGACTAACATGCTTAACAAGTTTATATGTATAAAGATGCATTTTTCTGTTAAATAACAAGACTATTTTTAACTAAGCAGCAATTTCAAAATCGTGTTTGTCTTTTCTTTTTACAAATGAAAATGTAATCTGATGCACTTAAAACAAATTCAATGTCCAAATTCAAAAGGTGTCTGTTTTAATTAAAAGGACAAAATAAGAAGGTCTAAATTCAGTAAAGTAGCTTTTCTTGCAGTTTGTTTAACTGCACAGAATGACTTTACCAATTCCTTTTTCTCAGTTTATTATTCCACTTTCTTTAACAGCGTAAAGGCTAATATTCCAATCGTCTCTCAGTCTCTTGTAAAACAAGTGTTGTCTTGCTTTGTCTACACTACAGGAAGTTCAGATTTAAAAATAAAAACACACACACACTCAATTACCATAATACCTTGTGTGAAGTAACACTGCAGCTAAATTAAACCTTAAAAAAGCAGAGACTGGAAAAATTGAATTTTGTGTTTGGCCTATTTACCAATCACCGATCAAATCTTTTTTAGTGAGAATTGATCGATCAGAGCATCTCCAGAACGTTTATCCAATAGCCACATTAGTTTGGCACATTTTGAAATAAAACACAGTGATCTATTGGGAAGCACTGGTTGTATGACTGATTCTTTAATTGGTCATTCTAGGCACACTCCATTCTGAATGGGTAACTGCTGTTAGTTAGTACATCATTGTGTGAGCTGTGCCCTTGTAAGATTGAATAACAGACCACCTTACTGTGTAGTTACTTTATGCTTTTTAATGTGCAGCAGTTGGTAATGACTATGCAGAAATGTAAGCCAAGTAGTGAGAAATGTAAAGAAGAGAAAACATTATTAGAAATCACACCATACAGTGGAGAAAAAGTGTGAAAAAAGTGTGGGCTGTATATCCCAAGTGCTGTTAAGGGTCAGAGTCAAAGAGGGTGAGTCTACATTAAATGTAATCTGTGCAAGTAAGAGAACGTACTGTATATGTTTGAAGGAGAAATGCCCCCCAAAGCTATGCCACTATAAGACACCTGTCTGCCTCATGTAGGCCGGTGCCTGGAATTTGTCTGAAAATAAAATGTATGTCAAGCTGTCAGTTGCATTTTCCATTTTTTTTTAACATTTAACACAATATTATATATATAATTTATTCCAGGCTGGAACCTGCATGAAATTTCACCATAGACATTTCTCACTTTTTCTGCTTTCTGGTAGAGACTGGTGTATTTATTTAAAAAAAATATTCCAACAATGTTAACAAGATAAAATATGATTATTTGCTGTCAATCCATCTTGTGTTGGTGGCAAAATGTGGACCTGAGGGTGGAACTGCAATGCTGAAGAGAAATTGCAGATGAGTCACTTCAAATGTTTTTCATCTTACTCACACTGTTCTAACCCACAACCCTTTACAGTATATAGAAAATTTCAGAATAAAGTTAATTAAAGTATCAAACAGCCTTTTAGTGCAGCCTGATACCTTGTATCTAAGGAAATTAGACTTCAGCATAATTCAGATTCAACAATTAAGTCAAAATCAGTATGTTCCATTAGCTGCTATAATTTAGCAATAATTAAAAACAAAAAGCCACAGTCTCCAGGATCTGAGCTTGACACGCATAAGGTGACGGTCACCTGCTGTTGTTGTGATCTGCCCAGAGAAATCCAAAACTGTGATAAAAGCTACTGGGAAAGAATTAAATTCAAACATTAATAAAGAATTAACTTAATTAATTAATCATATAAAGAACTTTATAAAAAAAACTGGACTAACTACTAAATAAATCAGAAAATTAACCTAAAAACTATTCAATAATGAAACAGAAGAATTAAAAATAATGACATCTAAAAAGGAGAATGCAAAAAAAATGCAATGATTTAATTGAGAAGTTGTCCAAAGTACACCTTTTAAACAGCAAACCATGAAATATAAGTATTTAAAAGGGCTAAGAATAGTTGAGGTGGAGGGGTGGGGACAAATACCAGACAGGTGAAAAATATGGATTGACAGGTTTGAACACAAAAAGAAAAGGTGTGGTCCAAATAACAAAGCAAAGATTCCTGTCTACCAAAAGATATTTCCCTAAATAAATTGTTTTATGATATTGTCACATAAAATGGCAAAGAGAGGAGCAGACCTCGAAATGACATGAAAACTCATACCAGAACTTCAGTAGTTTTCCTAGAAACAGGTCTAACCCCAGACGGCATGGCCCCAAACTCTAAAGACATGTTTTAAATCCTGCACAGGCCCAAAAATATTCAATGTATACCACAAAATGTCCTTCATGGGAAAACATTGCTATAAACCTCTTTATTTTCTGCAGCTGTAGCATGCAATTTGTAGCATACTGCTAAAACCAAATCAATTTCAATTTTGGGTTTTTTTCTTTCACATCACCACAAAGGAGTGAAGTGTGTTTTTTTTTTAAATTTGACATTCTGAATAATTTCCATACAAAGACAAAGTAAAATGCACCATTGTGCTCATTATTGTGCTTTCTCCACAGGAACTGCTGCCCTCACCCCTTTTACCTGGCAACTGTCTTATCCTAGTTGAGATAGGAACACTTCTGGTGGGTTTTTTCCCCTCTACAAATATTTATTTATATTATACACTAATTATGTATGTGTCCTCCCTTCATTTCATGGGTGAAAAGACAGACAGGAACTAAACACTTTTCTTTTTGTGTAAATGGCATGCATTTCACCAGAAGTGACATTCAGTTTATTTTGCACATTTTTTTGTGAAGCAAAACATTAATTTATGTTGTGAATTAAATTTTGGGAAAATTGTTTTGCTCATCACTAGACATAAACAATACAGCTATAGCTGTACAAATTCACCCCAAAACAGAAGTGCCCATGAAAGAAAACCACAACAAAATGCCATTATGATGATGTCACAAACAACATAGTTAAATATAATAACCAAAAGAAATAAGCAATAAAATTGAACAAAATAAAATCATATCCAGGGCATCAAAAACTAAGATGATTAAACAAATTAAACCTAACTACTGTATAGAAATAACCAAAAAAAATTAAAGGAAAGAGTAAAATCTAATATCAAAATTCAAAACTTAAAGCTGATGTCACATTACATAACTTTCCATCATGGGGTATACCAGACATGCCAGCCACACAGTGGCGTAGCTAGGGGCAGGCGAAGAGGGCTGTCCGCCCCGGGCAGCACATTTTTGGGGGCAGCATTATTGGCCAAAAGGCTCAGTACAATGCGCGTGTAAGCAGCAGGGTTCAGAAAAATATCACTCATAAATGAAAAAAGTAAAATTCTCTGATTTTTATCCACCAATGCTTCAAAAATAATTTTCAGACTGTCTTTCTGTGACGACATCAGACACAGCAGTTAAAATTTATGAGGCAATAACAAAAATAAACATAAACATTACACCGATAATAATTTCTAGGAAGATAAATAACTAATTTACAATTTATAATTTTGTTTCGTTATCAATCCGAATGCATTCTTACTCTGCGCAGAAAACATCCCCACCTATCACTTGTACACTACACTGGTTCTGGTTTTTGCAGTGTAATTATATTAAACTAATAATTAGAACACGGCTTATCAGTGCGTCTACACTATATTCTTGTCTAGTCGATGCTTATAAATAATTATATGTGAAAAATTATTGCTGTTTCTTTATATATGAATAAATCTATGCAAAATGTATCTTAGTTTTTCTCTTTACATCATTTTAATTTTCTATTTAAATAGGTTAACATATTCAGATATATTGGAGTGCGGCAAATTGACGCACCACCCCACCCCGAGCGGCACAAACTGTAGCTACACCACTGCAGCCACAGTCTCTGATCTTGTCACTCTCCCATGTCAAATTATATGACTGAAAATAATAATAAATAGCTGAGACAACTAAGGGCTTCATATGGTCCTCTCATGTAAGTACATCCCAAATGACTGTAGCACCAGCAGACAATTACAATTTAAGGCAGGAGACTGGTGTAAGACTACTAACATATGAAACATAAGAAGCAGAGTCAGGGAAAATAACAAACTAAAGAAAAAGAAAGCAGCTGCAAGAGAGCTGTGAGTAGGAGGAAAAAATTACCATTGAAACTAGAGACTGTAACAGTAGGGTCTAGGCTCCATCTCTGACTCCTCGTTTTCTCCGCAGTTTGCCATGGCAGTTCCTATTAGTATTGGCATATCGATGTGTGGGGTAATGGAAATAAAAGAGCGAGTCTGAATGTTGTGCTGTATTGTGCCACTGTGCCAAGCTTTCTTGTTTTCATTATTTAGCATTAAGTGGTTTCTTGCCTTTTGGGAGTTGTGTTTTGGATGCACTGCTATTTTGACAATTGCCTGTCATAAGGATTACGTTTTACAAAAAATTTTTTTTTTCATTGGGCCATGGTTTTTAAGTTTTCTTCGTCACATCTACAGCTCATGCACTTACACTTTGTCCTCATGCTTCTCTTAGTCAAGTAATCACAGATAGAAAACTGAACTCAGAAGGCAACCACCTTTGTGGGTACAGTTTGGCTGAATAGCCCTAATATCCCCAATCTACTGACATTCACAAACATTTCTTTATAATGCCAATTCATGAGCTTGTACTGACTCAATAACCAGAGCCTGATTTAGACATAAACTAAACAAGATATTGCTGAGATCCTCACAGTATAAAGTGGCCCTCACAATGTCAGTTTCTTTCCTTTGTGTATACTTAAAAATCTAATCAAGCATCGCATTTTTGCCAAGTTCAGTTATTACGCGGACTTGTTCTTTATCACTTACTAAACAGGATCTCTATTGCATCTTATAGTTAGGGCTTTACCATGTCTAAATCCAGCCTTAGTTAGTTTGTTTGGATTAAATGCTCCCTAATATTTACTTTGTAATGACTTTAATGTATGTCTATTGATTTGTGAGTTCCCTTACATAAAAACAAGTCCTAATATTTCCTCTACATTATCTCTTTTCTCATCCACAGCACCAACAGGTGCCAGTCAGAGTCCAGAAGGAGGCGCCACTTTTTTCTTTTTGTGTTTTTTTAAGTGATTTTGAATCCTTTAATCGCAATATACAATTTCTTATATTAGAAATTTGTCAGTTTTCGCATTTTTGGACCTAAGCCAGCTGCGGGGCAGACTTCCCTCAAGACAAATTTGCTCTACTGAGCAGTATTAGCTTAAGAAGCCAATCCAAGGCAAGTGCTACCTATTAGTTTTTGTTCCTTTGCACCATTGTGTGCCAGTCTCCTTTACTAATTGCCAGCACTTTATTAAACAGGGTGACGCTAACAATTCTTTGGACTCCTCCAGTGTCTTCCCTCATTCACAACATGCATTTGTAAAAATCTATTGCAACTTGTCATGAATGAAGAAGAAGAATATAATCCATTCATTCATCCATTTTGTAAACCTGCTTTATCCTGAGCAGGATCACATAGGGCTGGAGCCTACCCTGGAAAGCATCTAGTGAACGGCCGGAACAGTCTCAGGAGAGGGTGCCAGTCCATTGTAGGTCTAAGACACACACAACTCACACACTAAATACAATTTAGCATCACTAGTCCACCTAATCTTCAGGTCTTTGGACGGTGGGAGCGCCCATAGAAAACCTGCACAGACACAGGGAGAACATGCAAATTCCACACAGGGAGGACCCAGGATGTGAACCATGGGCTCCACCATGCCACCATGCCACATAATATCATATTCATTTTAATACAGTAATATAGTAGTATCTTTCCCAGCCCATGACCGAATTTGGTTGCTGTGTACCAGCTGCAGCTATGGCAACAGGCCTGTTTGTTACAAAGTGGACAGACATTGCACAATTTAAATACAAAAGGAGATGAACTGATGATTAGAGTAGTTAAGTGCTATAGTACATGGAAAACTTTCTGAAAGTGTCAGTTGTCATGTGGAAAGAAGAACAGCATGATCTGAAAGGTATTTTTAGTAATTATGTGCTTATATGAATTATGTTTAAACCTAAGATTTATTTTGTATAGATATAGTCAGTATATCTATTCAAAAAAAGAAATCCTAGAAAAATGACAAATACTGACTTTGGTGTTTCTGGAAATACACTACAGTTAAAATTAATCATAATAAAAAAGAATCATTATACTGCACTTCACACAATTCTGGGAAATTTAGACTAAGTTTAATGGGACAGAAAATAGAGAGATAGGTTGATGGAATTAGCACTATAAATAGTAATTTATCAATGCATTTACTACACCAGAGAGCAGTCACACATGCTGGGACCATCCTGAGGTGTGCGAAAAAACAAAACAGCCAAACAAAACTCTCTCGGAGAGGGTCCTGAATGGGAGTAGCTGAGAAGTAGCAGTGCTAACCAGTGCCCCCCAGGGCCATGATGAGGAACACTTAGCAGTACAGTGTGTATGTTAACAAACATTATTGTACAGTCTCAAAACTGGTACCTGATATTTGTTTTGTCAGAAATACATGATCCTAAAATGAGAATAAAAATAAATGAAAGTTATACGGGATGTTGAAAATGCTCATTCCTTTCAGAAATGTTATCATTACTGAATGTGTTACAACAAATTTGTTTCGTTTCATTTGAAAGACACAGAATGAGTGTTTTAGTTAAGTTAATGTTTGGAGGATGATTTGTACAATCCTGCTGACTATTACACATTAGACGGTAAGCAGTTATCACCATTGCGAGTCTTAATTTTTGAACCAATATAAGATAAATCATGCAGGGGTGGGTAGGGTTCAATGAGGAATGCTCGCTGCCTATGTTAAGAAGTTACCCTGCTCTTTAATAATATAATCATCATCATCGTCATCATTAGTCCATTTTCTAACTTGTACATTTCAGTTCAGACTTGGGGTAGCTCTTTACCAGCAACACTGGCAGGAACTATAGTCCTCTATTATTATTATTATTATTATTATTATTATTATTATTATTATTATTATTATTATTATTATTATTATTATACCGTTGTTGTTTTAGATGTTTCATTTTTTATGTTTTGTCACTTGTGAATACGCCGCAGTCTTTATTCTGCCGTTAAGGTATTCTTGTCACTCAAGTCTTTTATATAACAATGATCCTCGTTTTTGAACAATGTAACTTATTGACATTTGAAACCTTGACACCTGTAGGGTAACTAAGATAAAATCTGTTTTTGTTTCTGTCATATTTTACAGACAGTAGTACGCTTTAAAATGTATCTTTTATATATTTTATTAATTAACTCGTATTAAAAAAACAAACTACGCGTCGTTAACGTGTTCCTGAAGTTCGATTCTCTCGCTAAGCTACAAACTTAATGCAAACGGCAATGAGGAACTGCTTTCTTATCTCAACTATTTTCTTCATCCATGTAGTTTTTTTGTTTCTTTCAGATCTATGATAGGCTGTCCGATGCATTTTAGAGATAATAAGCCGAAACAGGACGGCTGTTTACAATATACTAAATCATTCCTTTAGTGTGATTCAGCAGATACCCACCCAGTTGGGTTTGACGCTTTGGGCGTACGTCATGTCGTGCCTATAATGCTATCACTCCATCAATCACCCGAAACTGCTTATTTTCACGGGAGCCTACCAGGGCGGCATGGCAGGTGCCAGTACGAGACTGAAGTTTTAATTCGTCAGTCAGTCTTTAGAATGTGAGAAAATACTGGAATAGCCTGAGAAAACACACACAAGCAAGGGGAAAATGTATAAAAGCCAACCACATATTATCCCTTCACACTCTGAAATTGGGTCTTTGGAGAGTTGAGCCACCGTGCTCCCTTACTTTAAAGAGAACAATTAAAACTGTGATAACGACTTAGAATTCACTTGTTTTTTTCTTACCTCAGAAACATATTACAACAAGTGAACGACATCAGTTTTAACCATTATGAATCTGTTCTCACTTTCTGTCATAAACTCAACGATCTGGAATGAAAGTCGAGTCAATGAAGCAATATGACAAAGAATTTGTGAACCATTTTTATTTTATAGAGTGACCATCAATTGTCAGAATTACAAAGTATTTTAAAAAGTAATCCGATTTTGAATATTGTATAAGATGACAAACCTTCCATCACATTTTATTCACTACTGAACCCGGTTGTTCCAATTCCCAGATGCGAGGACAGCCATACATCGCTATATCGTTAAGCATGACCATCACTGGCCTGGAAGTGAGCCCATCACAGTACACACTCATCATGTACATTCCCATATTTAGCCGTCCACTTTACAGTAACTAATACATTTCACCTACACGCATGCTGGAATATCGGAGGACATAAAGAGAAACCAACCCCTTGCAGACAAAAAGAAGCCAATAGTGACCAACAACTTTGTGACATGAGCTGCAGCTCCTCTGTGCCATCCCACAGCTTAATTCACTTTTAATGTTCTTACAGCAACATTACAATTTAAAACCGTAATGAGTGACACTACATAAACGTTCAAAAAACACATTTCCTCTTGACATGCTCGCTTTTGTTTAAAGCCTTAATTAAACATCAGTCAGTTGACTCTATGTGATAAAACATGGCGGAGAAAGACCTCCTGGTCATCTGTTCTTACCTTGGCCACTGATGGGGACCACTAATAATAGAACCAGTACCGTCCAGACGTATGGCTCCATTTACGATTCAGCTGGATAGCCCACTTATCACGACTGCAAGAATCTACAGAAAAAGTGACAGTCGAGACCTTGGACGCATCTAAAGAAGCAGACCTGCCCGGTACTTTTGCGGTTCAGTATTGTCATTCCGGCGCCACACCCAGCATAGAGGCACCTGTCGCATTCGCACCGCCCACCAAATGCCCAGCCCATAGACTAGAGACTCCCTATTCATCCACTTTGCTTGATCTTCTCTTCACTTTGCTTGATCGATTTTCTGATCAAAGCAGAAATCGGCACCTTCACCTTTTATCTCATTTTTTTATTTAGCGGAAATCCTAAGCTTTCTGCTCCGGACAACTTGCTGGTTGCTGGTACAGCTCAGAGCTCTGGGTAACCCGCTTTAAATGCATGCCGGAGCGCTGCATCTGTGGAATTTGCATGGACTCCCGTTGTGTGACTAGTGTTCCAGGTCCACCAACGCTCATCCCCCATACGTGTTATTTTAATTACCGCCTGTAAACGACCCCATATGAGTGTGTGGGGGTGATCGTGTGAGTGTGCCTTGCAGTAGATTCGGGTCCCGCCGGGCGTTGGCTTCTGTCATGCGCCCAGTGCTACCGGTTTAAACATGGACACCCCGTGAAGTTGAACGAGATGGATGGGATTTAAATTCTAAATACTTTACTGCGTATTTTTGTGAATTGATCTTTATTAAAATACTGTTCCGGTGCCCCATGTTTCTCGCTAAACATTTAAGTCTTCCTCTGTTCGTTATTAGTACAAAAGTTGGAACTGAGATATTTTGCTTTAAAGTTTCTAATATTTGTAATACTCTCCAAATTGTGCTGAGCCAAGCCGGGCGCAGTTGGGGTGTGGCGCTACACCTTTTAAGGCGTGAGCTCAAATGACATTTAAGAAATCCTACAGTTTAACCCACGTACCTGCCCAGCCTAACTCGAATTTGTCGAAATCACCAAACAGCAGAACACTGGAACAACTGTGACGACAACAGGCCATTTTCACCAACCAGCTCATCCATCGGTCATCTAGATCTTAACATCAAGTTAAGAGTGAAGACCCCCAAAGCCCCAGTCTCCACAACACTATGTCCATAATTCTTTGGCAAGGAGAGCAACTTTGTAAGAGTTGTCCAGAATACGCCCTTAACAATTTGCAGCAGTATCCCCATATTCTTATGGTGTCTCCTGACATTTTTGTCTCTGTCCCTCTTTCAGTCATCCTCTTCATTTCATGTCGGTTTTAAGTTTACACTTCAATTGCAATACTTTCTGACTGCTTCTGTCTTTTGAGTCACAGTGTCATATATGTCCTATAAATCTTTGCCTTTAGTTTTTATTCTCATGCATTGTGTCATTGTATAATGTCTTTATTTTGTATTATTCTACAGCCTATGCTGTGTCTGTCCTATATGAGGTTAATATGGCGTTTAAAGGCTTAAAAAAGTGAACTCGTGTTTCTTCAGAATTTTCCCTAGAATTTCAAATATTTGTATTTATCTACAAATCTGTCTTCCTGTTCAGAGGACGCACCTGCAATTTACTTTGTTTTGCCACAGATTTTTTAATGCCAGAGGAAATGCTGTCTCAGTGGTCATATTTAAGGATTGCTTCATCTTATGAGGAGCCTCCTCTTTACAACAACACACATTACAATATTTAGGAAATGTGTGACAATGGAGAATGACTGCAGTTAAAAGAGGCTGACCTCACACCATAAACTCAAATTTGTCAATGAGATACGTTTATAGGGCCATTGGGTACACAGTACACTCTTAAAAATCCTGTTTTTTTAGTGGCACTTTTTTGGTTCTTGACTAGAATGTCTGGTTCCTTTTTGAACCTTCGTTTGACAGACTGCCATTTCATTGTAGGAAGGGTTCTTGGCATATGAAGTTGGTTCTTTGTGTTTTGAAAAACTTCCTAATATGGAGAAAAAAGTTGAAATGTTTAATGTATGATAGGTGACCTAGCAGGACATAACAGATTAAGTCCAGAAAACCTGGACTTGGCCTGTGCTACCAAGAGTCCTTTTAAAATCATGAACCATTGGTATTTCACACATCTGTTACCATCTATGGTTATTTACCATATAGAGCCTGTTACATATCTGTGAATATACATCTGCAGATGCTTCAGTCTGGACATCAGTGATGTTCCTCAGACACATTGAGTGTTTCGGGTCTTTCAACATCATACACTCTCCTGCAGGTGACCCCACCAGGGTTGATCAGACCCCAGCCTGTGTCCAGACGGCTAGCTACTCTGACCCCAAGCCTCTCTTCCCCTGAGCCATAGCCATTTTGAGGTTGTTTCTGCCACTTCGATGGCACTGCGTATGGCTAAATAAATAAAGGTACTTTCTGGAAAATTCTTGAGGACAGGTCTGCTGGGTACCAAAAATGGTATCGATCTGAAGAACCTCTCTGGCACCTTTATTTTTAAAGATTTTAAGGATTTTTATTTGCACGTCTCCTTGAAACAGCTAAAAAAAAATACAGTACTCTCCAGTGACATAAATAGTGAGTATAACATTTAGATGAAAATTCTGTCTTCCCAAATTTGAAAAGTATTAGTTGTTATAATCTACCAGCAACAAATTATAAACTAAATGTGGAAATGCATTCTGCACTTCTGTACAATGCACATTATCAAGATAAAAATCAAATTGGCATATCCAGAAAAAAAAACACTGTGAGGCAGGGTTATCAAGAAACAAATATGCTGATTTCAACATCTAGTCTATTTGTGATGTAGTCAACAGTTTCAGTTTGTTATAAATGGAAACTAGGGCTTGGATTTCATGTGTAATGCATTAGCAGATACAATGCCGATAAAAAATATTCACCTCCTTGGAAGTTTTCACATCGCACTAACAGCCGGATTAACTGTACCATTCAATGCTGGCCAAAAAGTTTGAATTCTTTTGGAAATATCTCTCCATGTCTGAAGGAGATTTGAATGGAAAACCTTTATCTTTATCAAGACAATATCCCAATTACCTTAATGATGAGGATTTGGGAACGGAAATTCAACATTTACCCTCAGTACATAAGGCAAGTTTTGAAAATACACAATTAAAACCTTTAGATCAAACATTTGAATAGAACAAAAGACTTGGTGATCTGTTTCCAAATCTACGTGTTAGCTTACAAATACGTTTAACAGTTCTGGTAACAGCAGCTTTTGCAGAGATGGCAAACTCAAGCTGATTACGAATTATTTTAAGGTTTACTATTTCTCAAAAAGGTCTTCTGAATTTGGCCAGGCTAAGTATTGCATCAAACATTGACAACACAAATGATTTGGATGTTGTCATTAGAGATTTTTAACAAAAAAGGCAAAAAAGCTTGTATTTAAATAATTACCAAGCCTATTTTTTACTTTTGATTTATAGTTCCTCCATCTTATATGCATTGTAGAACTTGAAGTATAAATAAAAGGATGTTCAAATGTGATTTGTTTTACTCCTGATCTGCAAGTCTACATTGTAGCTTATAAAGTGCATACTTGTTTCAATGACTCTTTTAATTCTTTGCCATGTAGGACGGAGTATAGGTGCATAACGCCTCAAATACAGAGAATCAATAAAGTGCACCATTCTGTTCCATACCTTTTATACCCTTACACTTTAAACAATAGTGGATAACAATACCATGGCAAAAAAAAAAATCTATCGATTTATGGATAGATGAACTTGTAGATGTATGGAGATGGGAAGCAGTGGGCTTGATATAAAAGTTCACTTCATATGAGGATGGACAAGTTCATCAGAACATTTAGAAAGAGTAGATCAGGGATGAGCAAGAACATAAAAAAGACTCAGCTGTGCTAATATTATTATCTTTCTTTAATTTAATATTATTTATTGTATCAGTATGCTGCTGCTGGAGAATGTGAATTTCCCATTGGGATTAATAAAGTATCTATCTATCTATCTATCTATCTATCTATCTATCTATCTATCTATCTATCTATCTATCTATCTATCTATCTATCTATCTATCTATCTATCTATCTATCTATCTATCTATCTATCTATCTATCTATCTATCTGTCTAACACTTTCAGATCGTGGAATATTTATCAATTTATTCATTAAATGCACTGCACTGTTTGCATTTTGCTTTGGATAGGTTTGTTATAATTAAGTACAACCTACTATGTCCTTATTGTACTCGCTCATCCCTGTCACTGCAGACAGTCACAGATTCAAACATGATAAAGATGCTGAAGCCATCCAGGACCTTCACACAGGACATACCCTACATATGTTGTCCAAGGAAGCTGTTCCTGATCTGCTCAAAGCACCTGTGAGGCCTCATCTTGAATATTGTGAGCGGTTTGGTTCTGAACATAACAGCACTCGATAAAGTCCAGAGACAAACTACTAGGCTGGGCTATAACCTTTGAGGAAAGATTCCAGGGAGTTGCATCTTTTCAGTTTAATCAAATGTGGTGACATGATAGAAGTGTATAAAATTATAAATGGAATTAGTATGATAGATGCTAGTGTTTAGTTTAAAAGTAAGTTCTTGACTTAAGGATAGTTTGCAGAAATAAGGTGAACAGGAACTGAATGGCCTGATCTTTTCAAAACTTTTTCTAATGTTCTTTTTTTTTGTCAGACTTTTTAAATTAAAGTTAATTAAATCCCAGTCCAAAAAAACCCCATAATTAAATAACTATAATGTACAATCTGTTTGTTTTTTTGTTCTCTTGACAGAGAATTGTGTTAATCTTGCTTATGAATACTACATTTTGAGTGTTTCTTTCAGTCTGTATTACAAACCACTATCATGGCAAATCTGAGATAAAATGATTGTGATAATTCATCATTTGGAAGAGACCGTAAAGCACGGGTGTCTAACTCCTGTCCTGGAGGGCCACAGTGGTGGCAGGTTTTCATTCTAATCATCTTCTTCATTAGATACCAGTTTTTGCTGCTAATTAACTTCTTTTGCTTTAGTTTTAATTAATTTAACTCAGGGCCCTTTGTCGTTTCTATTTTCTTAATCAGCAGCCCAATAATAATGAGACACAAAACAATCCGCCACATGACCAGCTCACCTGTGCCCATCACACAATTTTTGGAAAGGTGAAGGTCTCAGTAAGGTTGAACTCTCAGGTCACCAAAACATCTTGACAGTGTTCTTAGAAAAAAAACAGAAAAATCAACAGTTTTGGAAATGTCTGCTGTGGCAAAATGAGAACAGCAATAAGCCAGGGAATTACACAGCGGGTTTAATTAACAGCAAGAATCAGCTTGTCATTAAGAAATTTGTTGGAGTGAAACTGGTTGGAATCTGAAATCCCAGTTTAGCTGGTTATTTGTTGGGTCGTTTCACATCTCATTCCTGTTTGGCTGTCATTTAGTGAAGAAAGGAATAAATTCAGAGGACTGAATCCTTAAAAACAGGGCTATTAAAATGAAGGGAAAAGGAGTTAATTAACAGTGAAAACTGGTCACTGGTTAGGAAAAGGGTTAGAATGAAAACCTGCAGCCACTGCGGACTTCCAGGCCCGGAGTTCAACACCTCTGCCGTAAAGCAAGGTCAGTAAATAAGGCATCAGTTCTTGGACCCAGGGCTGTCTAAACAGCATCATACACCCCTGGGCAAAGTAGAGCACTGGGGCCCATGTTTTAATAGCAAAACAGAAACATACAGTACATAGGCATCAGAAAAAATGTGGGCCCCAATGCTCATGGGACCCCCGGGCAACTGCCCAGCATGCCCATGCGTTAAGTTGGCCCTGCTTGGACCCACTTATTCTAATTTAGGGAACAGTCCAGTACATTATGGGTTAAAATCAAGTGACTTGCAAATATACATGCAATATGTTTGAGTGATTCAAAAGAAAGAATAACTTAAAAATAAAAAAACTAGGTGATTCACAAGCAGCACAACCAAAGCACAGCTAGATGATCATCAAGAGGAACAGAACAACTGACGATTTCCAGGAAGAAGGGAGAAGCAGGAAGCTCAGCTCAAGCCATCCTGAGGTACATTGTAAAAACCCCACTGAGTTGAATAAATATCCAGTACACCTGAAAATTCATAGCCATAGATCACCTGCTTCAAGTACATTCTGACATGTGCTGTGTTATCTAGTAAACAATCCTTCCATGACACTTTGTCTTATTCATGAAAAGAGTAACTGTGTAATTAAACCCTTAAATAACATGTCTGTTGGTCGTGCTCCTGGAAGGCAAAAATACCAGTGTTAAACTAACACTTAAATGAACTCTTATATTGTTACATATATACATTTAACACTAGCAATATTGTAAAGCTGTGTTGTTTGCACTACTGTGTAAGTGTTTGGTAGGTAGTGCAACTATAACGCCTATTGTTGCCAAAAAGCCGTTTTTCTAAATGTTTTAGTTAGAGACTGCCTTACAGAAAGCAACAACCTACCTGCATATTATGCTATAATGTTTCCAATTGAAAATTTCCATTAATATTACTTCAAAAACTGTATCACAAGCCCCAGAATGTGGTGCTTTTGTCTCTTCCTGGGACACAACCTGCAAACAGCTGGTTCATGTTCTCCATGTCTGCATGAGTTTTTCTTTAGGTATGTTTCAAATGTTTCAAAGTTCTATCAGTTTGATTGGTGATTAATGTGAATAACGTCCTGTGTGTGCAGTGTTTCCTGATTCAGAAGTCAATTCTTTTGCCCTGATGCTGCTCAGATGGGCTCCCTGTCTCCCTGCATTTAACCACTGGCTTTGGAAAACGGGCAGTTCAGTGTGAATCCTAATAGATCAGCCACAAGGGAATTGTCCTCTTTAAAATCAGAATGCCATGTTTGACACTGACATTTTTGCTTTGTATTTGCTTTGTTGAGATATCTCAATGAGATTTAATGCAGTTATCCCTTCCCGTCATGCTGGAATACTGATGGGTAGTGTTCACACTGGGCTTGGCAGTTCTTGTTATGCATGTATGACAGAGCTGAATATTCCTGTGTACACAAGATGTCACATCAGCTTCCTTGTACTGTGGGAATGTGGCAGGGCCTGTTTTTGAAGCAAGGTACTAACATAAACAAAACAGAAATCTTGCTTTTTTTGATAAGCTTTATTGAGCTTAAAACATACTGCTGTATGTAAAGCTCAAACCAATATGTAAAAGACAACACAATCAAAAATACAATATCCCCAAAAATAGAGAGAGAGAATGAAAACGTATTAAAATTTTTAATCAGTGCTTAAGTTCCACACCTACCCAGTTTGGAGAGGTATGAGAACAAAAGGCCCATTATAAGATCGTTGCTCACCTACTGTAAAATAAAACATCAAAAGAATAAAAAAATAATAGAGGCAGTGGCCCAGGAGGCTCATTTTATATTTGTTCAGTTCAAGTTCTGTATTACTTGCCTTTTCTTCATTCTCACAATAAGACTAAAGTGACCAATGAATTGATTGCTCTGTTTTTCTAGTGGTCAAATTATTGACTTCTAATAATAATGTACAGTATAATCATATTATATGACTTGTGTACTTTGGAGTTCTTATTTTAATAGATTTTAGATTTTAATTTTAATATAGCCGGCTATACTTCCTTAGAAGGCTGGCGTCCTTCAACATCTGCAATAAGATGCTGCAGATGCTTTATCAGTGGCGAGTGCTCTCTTCTACGCGGTGATGTGCTGGGGAGGCAGCATAAAGAAGAGGGACGCCTCACACCTGGACAAACTGGTGAGGAAGGCAGGCTCTATTGTAGGCACATAGCTGGACAGTTTGACATTCGTGGCAGAGCGACGGGCACTGAGCAGGCTCCTGTCAATCATGGAGAATCCACTGCATCCACTAAATGGTATCATCTCCAGACAGAGGAGCAGCTTCAGCGACAGACTGCTATCAATGTGCTGCTCCACTGACAGACTGAGGAGATCGTTCCTCCTCCACACTATGCGATCTATCTATCTATCTATCTATCTATCTATCTATCTATCTATCTATCTATCTATCTATCTATCTATCTATCTATCTATCTATCTATCTATCTATCTATCTATCTATCTATCTATCTATCTATCTAATATATGAGAGGAAACTTTATTTTTTTATGTTTAGCAAAATTCTACAATTCCCACTGCCAAGCCCTGCCACAAATAATATTTCAGAAAAATCTCAATATGTGCTTGATCTCAAACTCTTTTCCATCCCATGACTTGAGGATTTTGCTCTTGTGCCCATGTGGATTTTACTTATTTTCTATGGTTTCCTCCCCAAACCCAAAAAATGAGAGAGTAAGGCTGATTAGTTCGAGGCTGTGAATGGTGCCTGTGTGAGTTAGTGAGTGTGCAAAGCAGTGGGATCATATTCAAGACCCTGTGTTTAATAAAGCAAAATCTGGTAATGAACAAATGAATTGATGAATGAATAAAAACATACAAATAAATCAGAACATCACTGAAAGCACAAATGCTAGAGGGATTGTCTTTGAGTCAAGAGAACAAAGAACAAAAAGTTGTGAGAAGGGTTACAATAAAGTGAAAGAAAAAGTGTATCTGTTCAGTAGTCCTGTCTCCTTATCTTTTCGCTCCATACACCTCGGACTATATATATATAACAGCAGGTCATGTCACTTGCAGAAATTCTGAGATGATTCTGCAGTTATAGGGTGTATAGATAAGGGAGATGAGACAGAGTACAGGAGTCAGGTGGAGAACTTTGTTTCTTGGTGCAAAGAGAATTGTCTGCACCTTAAAATTAGTAGAACCAAGGAACTGGTTATTGACTTTCACTGCACCAAAGAGCCCCTATGTCCGGTCCCTATTCAAGTAGTCGACGTAGAGGTGGTTCACTCCTACAAATACTTGGGGTCCAAATTAATGACAGGTTGGCCTGGTCTTAGAATACAGAAGAACTATATAAGAAGGGGAAGAACAGGCTTTTTTTTACCTAGGAGACCACATTCCTTTAATGTGGGAAGTGACATCCACATCTTCAATACCTCTGTGATGGCCAGTGAGATCATCTATGCTGTGGTGTGCTGGGCTGGTAATATCACTTTAAGAGAGACAGCCCGAATCAACTGGCTAATTAAAAGGGCAAGCTCAGTTACAGGATGCATTCTGAACCCACTGGAAGTCATAGCAAGGGAGAGATTTAAAACAAAACTGAGTGTCATTATGAACAATCCTGCATATCCTCTCTCTGATACGCTAACAAAGTAGACTTTCAGTCAACAAATCATTTAGCAAAATTGTGTCAAGAAAGACTACTGGGGCTCCTTTATACCAACAACAATACGTCTGCGTAATGCCTCACTGCAACTGTGACTGACAAGGCAGAAGTTTTCTTTCTTTTTAATTTTCTTGGTTTTTAGTCATTCTGGTGTGTGTTCAGAATATAATTTTTGAGAATATTTATTTATTTAAAGAGATTCTGTAAAAAGCCAAATTTCACCCTTAAATTTCATAAAATTCTATCTATCTATCTATCTATCTATCTATCTATCTATCTATCTATCTATCTATCTATCTATCTATCTATCTATCTATCTATCTATCTATCTATCTATCTAGTAGCAGCTAAACTGTCAAGTAAGAAAAAGACCAGAGGCAAAAGTAAAATAAACATAAGGGGAAAAGGAAGGAAATGTTTCATAAGTTTGGGTAAAAGAGAAAAAGGTAAACCTTAAGATATAAGGGTGTGTGTGTGTTTGCATGTTTTCTAGCTTGAAGGTAGACATAGTCTGTCTCTAGGAACACCGGTGTGCAGTACTCCTCTTCTAAGGTGTGAGTCGTTTGGCTGAGGTTGAGTTTCAAGTTCCAGCACCGCCTGTTATAGTGCTGAAAGGCTTCAGTGTAATAAGTTAGCAGGCTCACCTAATGTCTGTCTTTGTCAACATATAACATAACAAAAGCCTGGAAGAGAAAGGCATTTCATAACAGAACATGAAGAATGGAACAGGGCCGAGGGACACAAACAGGTAGACCAAAGAATTCAGACAAGCTGGAGGTGACAGAAGAAATGCAGATAGAGCCATAAGCATGCAGCTGAGTCATTCTGCAGGAGATCTTGATGTTTAAGCCAAGGTAGGTTAATTATTTGTCTGACCAATTTTTAAGTATTTTTTAAAAAGAGAAATATATACAGTAGACCCATTTAAAGTAAAATCGGAAGGATCAAGGAAAAAGAAGGAATTACCTTGAGCTTTTCTTTGAGAAACAATGTTACAAATGTTTTTGTCAAAGTTTACCTAGAGCAGTGTTTCTCAAACTGTGCTGCGGGCCCCCCTAGGGGAGCACGAAGTAACAAAAAGGGGGGCGCGAAGATGTGAAAAAAAGAAAACAAGAATTGAAAATATGAAAAATACATCTATTGAAACCAAAACAAATTAACTTAAACTACATTCTGATACTACAAAAAAAAATATAGAGTTAGATAAATGTCAATAAAAGTTCAGTAGGTATAATAAAATATGCATCTATGATATATCATTAATTAAAAAAGAACAAATTAGTATTAGTGGGCTCCTTTCAAAAAAACCTTAGGGGGGCGCGATTAAAACTGTTATGAAAACTCGGGTCGCAAATACTTAAAGGTTGAGAAACGCTGACCTAGAGTTTGTGGACACAACAGATGCTCTATTTTAACTGTTAAGATAGTGTTTATTTAAACAACATACTTTAAACTGTAATGCAGTTTTCATTGACATACTTAAAAATTAAAATAATCTTTGGGCATATAAATGGACAGTAAAAGGTTGTCATAGTTTGGAGAAGTCAGGTCAAGCATGAAGTGTGGATGTAAAGACCATATGACCTTTATGTTCAAACTTCAGGGCCCACACTGCAAGAATGAGATGAGAAAGTGAAGTGCAATTGGGATGAAAACTGTCAGATCTCATAAACATATGGCAAAGGTGTAAGAATTGTAGATTATAAATGTAAATGATTTAAAATTGGAGGAGAAGTGGAAATAACTGAAAATGCAAAGATAAACAAGAAACATAGAACACAAGATGGAAATGTATAAAAAGGGAAATCACCAGGACATGGAAGGATTACAATGGAGTTTTATAGTACCTCATCATTTTGGAATTGATCAAAAATTAATTGTTGCAAGCATTTCAAGAAATATTAAATATGATGGCATTAAAGCAAAATATAATAATACTTACAAGTAAGTAAATGTATGCATCGTAATAATCAGGTGAGATTGGAGACTTGGTTCGCTGGTTTGAAAGCCGAAGCATTTTTCAATTTTCTAGTCACTTCATGAATGAATTTGTTATTCATTACATATTTTTCCAACAATGAGTCATATTCAAAAATAATGGTGATAATAGAAGGTAATTGCACATACTGATGGTGTACATAAAATATATTTTTTAATACTATTTTTAAATATCATGTGGATGAAATTGCTTTCATAGGCAGCAGATTTCAATTCAAATTATGAAAAGATTCACATGTTATTGATAGTTGTTGTGGAGGGTCTATGGCTAATTATATCACAAATTTCTTAAACATAACATTTTTCAAAGAAAAGCTTGAAAAAAGTGTAATATCTATGCGGCAGTCTCAAGGTAAAATTGTTGGCTGCATCTGAACATGATCCACTATATGTTCAAAAGTTTGTGGACACCTGACCATTACACCTATATGAGCTTGTTGGACATCCCATTCCAAAACCATAGCTATTAATATGGAGTTGACCTTACATGTAACTGCATCCATTCCTCTAGGAAGGCTTTCCACAGGATTTTAGAATGTGTCAGTGAGGTTTTGAGCACATTCAGCCAAAAGCATTTGTGAGTTTGGGTGCTGATGTTCAACAAGCTGAATTGCATTTGGCGTTCCAATTCATCCCAAAATTGTTCAATAGGGTTGAGGTCAGAGCTCTGTGCAGGCCATTTGAGTTCCTCCACAGCAAACATAACAAACCAGGAACTTTGTTTTCAGAAACCAACAAGTCCCTGTATGATGTAAGCCCTGGTCACTTGTTGGCCAATTTCATTTGTTGTGTTCCCACCACACAACAGAAACTGTAACCTATATGATAAATATGTGACTTGCAAAGAAAAGTAATGCAGTGCAAAGTGAAGTGTGTTCAGGGGTTATTGCTACGGTGTGGTTCATGGCACGGCACCAGGAAGGCGGCTACGAAGAGAGATGTGGTGTGAAGTGTGGCACAATCGGGAATTCATGGGCGTTTCCCCTACCTTATTGCTTCAAATGGGGGGAGGGGAGAGATTATTGTTTTAATGCAGTACATAGAGTGACACACTGTAGAAGTGGCTATGAAGAGCAATGGGATACAGAGTGCAGCTCTTCATCTTCACCAATAATTCTCCAAATTCCAAACTACTAACAGATAGCTTGTAGACAACCAATCAGCAAATTTCATCGCCCAAACCCACCCACAGTGGTTACTGGTTGAATGAAAAGTACATACTCTGGAGTAATATCTAAAAGAAGAACCAGGAACTACCTAACAGGAACAAAAAATGTCTCGAGTTTCAACAGTGGGAATGCTACAAAAGTTCCTGAGACTCTAAAAAGTTCCTGGTTCCTGAAAAACGTTCCTGCGGTGTTAAAGTGCTACCATGTTTTTACAGGTATGGCTTTTTGCTTAGGGGGCACAGAACAGAAAAGGGCCTTACCCAAACTGTTGCCACAAACCTGGAAGCTCACAATTGTTTAAAATGTCTTTGTATGCTGTAGGTTTAACTGTACCCTTCACTGGAACTAAGTGGCCTAGCCCAAACTTTGACCAACAGACCGGGACCATTATCTCTCATCCACCAACAAATCCTGGCATCCAACAAATCCAGATTCATCCATCATACTGTAAGATACTAAGCTTGACTCATATGTTTCCATTCCCCCTCACTCTAATGGTGGAGTGTTTTGTGCCACTCCAGCCAAAACTTGCCATTGCAAATAGTGATCTTAGTGTTCAGCCATAGAAACCCAGGTCTTGTGCAAATGTTGCTTCCAGAGGCACTTTGTTGATTTTTACATGCTAAGAGCTTCCCTGTTTGGTGGCCTAACTCTGTGTGTTTGCTCTTCACAATAGTAGCACTTATAGTACAATTGACTTGAGCAGATCTAGCAGAGTAGAAATCTCACATACTGACTTGTGGCAAAGTTGGCATCATGTGACAGTGTTACATTTAAAGTCAGTCTACTACCAATTTTTGTCATTGGCGGTTGTATGGCTATGTGCTTGATTTTCTGTGCCTGTTAACAATGGGTGCAGCTGAAACACCTGAACCCAATAATTTGGTGGGATGTCCGCATACCATTGACCACAGAGTGTAGATAGAGGGTCCTTGTGACACTTTGTGATAAATTGCAGTGTCAGAGAATACTGAATAATTATAATCTTTAGATAATGCAACTATGAGGTTGTATTTGGTGTAACAGAAATACTGAGTACACATTTAATCACTATAGCATAAAGCATCACCAAGCCATCTTTTATATATTTCAATCTAAGTTAAGTTGCTTTTATTTTTTAATTTTAAATAACATGAACACGATGCCACTTACCTGCTTTGATTACAAGGAGCAAGAGAAGTGAGCTGCTGTGACTGAGGTGTTTATCCTCAAAGACAAGTGTAGAATCAAGAATATTAGTATATGAGACATTCGGGTATAGGAAGAGGCGGTGCTGAATAAATAAATAACATCATTACTGCCACACTGAATAAATAAATAATATCATTCTTAGCAAACTGAGTAAATAACCCTTCCCCAACTGGGACACTTTTTTAATGGAAGGACTGAGGGAGAGAACATGTACAGGGCATTATCTGCCCCAGAGTGCTAGATGGCAGCCCCCCTGGGTTGCAGTGGTGCCTTGGATTCCCACAGTGTTTCATGGGAGTTGGAGTTTGGCACAGCTTTGTTGGATTCCATGGGTGCCACCTGGGGGTGCTTCAGAGACTGTGGAGCCCTACTTTGTTTCACTTGGAAGTGCTTCCAGACCACACTAACAGGCCCTTGGAAGTACTCCTGGGTGCAGGATAAAAGAAGCCCACTGCCACTGCCAGAGTTTGGAGGGAGAGGGATGAAGCTTGCTGTAGGAGGAGTGGAGGCAGTTATACAGAAACAGAGATAGAAAGAAGAGAAGAAGACAAACTGCTGAGTGCTTTATTGTTATTATTGTGCTTGTGTACTGTGCACTGCAGGTGGGAAATGATTTGGGGAAGTATTTCCCATACCCCAATAAAGCCTGTGTGTGTTGTTGAACTTGTGTCTGCATCTGTCTTTATTATTACACCCCCTGGAGGCCACAACATCTAACGTGAAACATTCCTATAGTAATGCTTAGTCTACATCTGAACCCACTCCATTCTGTGACCTGCAGTGAAGTCGACCTGCTTCAGTAAGCACAACTGCAGGTGTTTCTCTGGCTTTCGAAGAAGTAAAAGCATAAAAGCATTGATTACATCTTGCCTGAAGAAGGGGCCTGAGTTGCCTCAAAAGCTTGCTGTGGAAATATGTCCCAAAAAAGAAGAAACTCCACAAAGATAAAGTTTTGGGGACCATCCCTATATATTGTCCTGCAGACAATTAAAGCAAAAATGCAAAAATAAATTATCAAAAGTCCTGAGAGGTAACAATTGACAAAGTTTATGGTACAAAATGGCATTTAAATACAGTAATGAATTATGGGAACAGGAAATGGTTGGCAGGAAGTGACGCTGAATGCAGGAGTCGGAAACAGCATCATCTTGGTGGAACTGGAAGTGAAGTCAGTTGAGAAGTCCAGATGTGACGTCATATCAAGTCGCAGGAAGTGATGTCATGGTGGCCATTTTGGGACCCGGAAGTAGAGATAATTATTTTACCTCAGTTTTTCTGTAGAGAGGAAATTCAGGTAAGTATCGCGTGACAATCCTTTATCTCGCGATATTTCACTCACCTTTAGGCTTTTTGACTGCCTCCTAATCGCACGTGTGTGACATTGCATATTGTAATCTTTTTAGTTAGCCAATAAAAGGTGTAATTTTGCTTGACTTCTCACTACATTCATAATTGCTAACACATTACAACACCCTAGTACTGAAGAAGTAAAAGAACAAATTACATACATGTTGAAGTAACTGATCTCAAAGCAAACCTGAAACAGTTAACTAATTAGTAGTTGGATTCACGCAGAATGTTTCTGTGTTTTGAAAGAGACAATTTTGCAGATTCACCAAAGATTTTCAATAGGAGATTTTGAAATTTCAAAAATGTATACAGCATCCTGTATTCAAGATATCTCAATGAAAATTGAACAGTTTTGACAAATTTGTTTGAAGGATAAGTGTGACAAAAGTCAACAAAATCTGTCAACTGGGAGTGAAGTTATTTCATGTAGACAGACTAATGAAGAGAAAGATAGACAGACAGACAGGCATGACAATTGGAGTAGGTACTTTTCACACTATATGTGAACGCACCTAAAAAAGGTAATGAAATAAAATAAAATGGTGATTGATCTCCTTATTATGCCAAGATTATAAAATCCCTAATAAAAATTCATTATACAGAATGAGAAAAATTATTATGGATTGAATAGAATATAATGAAGCATCCATCCATTCATCCATCCATCCTCTTCCGCTTATCCGAGGTCGGGTCACAGGGGCAGCAGCTTGAGCAGACTTCTTCTAGCTCTTTCGGGGGAATCCCAAGGCGTTCCCAAGCCAGCTGAGAGACATAGTCCCTCCAGTGTGTCCTGGGTCTTCCTCGGGGCCTCCTCCCGGTTAGACGTGCCCGGAACACCTCACCAGGGAGGCATCCAGGAGGCATCCTGAAAAGATGCCCGAGCCACCTCATCTGACTCCTCTCGATGCGGAGGAGCAGCGGCTCTACTATGAGCCCCTCCCGGATGACTGAGCTTCTCACCCTATCTTTAAGGGAGAGCCCAGACACCCTACGGAGGAAACTCATTTCAGCCGCTTGTAGTCGCGATCTCGTTCTTTCGGTCACTACCCATAGCTCATGACCATAGGTGAGGGTAGGAACATAGATCGACTGGTAAATTGAGAGCTTTGCCTTGTGGCTCAGCTCCTTTTTCACCACGACAGACCGATGCAGAGCCTGCATTACTGCGGATGCCGCACCGATCCGCCTGTCAATCTCACGCTCCATTCTTCCCTCACTCGTGAACAAGATCCCGAGATACTTGAACTCCTCCACCTGGGGCAGGATCTCGCTACCAACCCTGAGAGGGCACTCCACCCTTTTCCGGCTGAGGACCATGGTCTTGGATTTGGAGGTGCTGATTCCCATCCCAGCCGCTTCACACTCGGCTGCGAACCGATCCAGAGAGAGCTGAAGATCACGGCCTGATGAAGCAGACAGGACAACATCATCTGTAAAAAGCAGTGACCGAATCCTGAGTCCACCAAACCGGACCCCCTCAACGCCCTGGCTGTACCTAGAAATTCTGTCCATAAAAGTTATGAACAGAATCGGTGACAAAGGGCAGCCCTGGCAGAGTCCAACTCTCACTGGAAACGGGTTCAATTTACTATTTACTGCCGGCAATGCGGACCAAGCTCTGGCACCGATCGTACAGGGACCAAACAGTCCTTATCAGGGGGTCCGGTACCCCATACTCTCGGAGTACCCCCCACAGGATTCCCCCGAGGGACACGGTCAAACGCCTTTTCCAAGTCCACAAAACACATATAGACTGGTTGGGCAAACTCCCATGCACCCTCCAGGACCCTGCTAAGGGTGTAGAGCTGGTCCACTGTTCCGCGACCAGGACGAAAACCACACTGTTCCTCCTGAATCCGAGGCTCGACTATCCGATGGACCCTCCTCTCCAGGACCCCCGAATAGACTTTTCCAGGGAGGCTGAGGAGTGTGATCCCTCTGTAGTTGGAACACACCCTCCGGTCCCCGTTCTTAAAGAGGGGGACCACCACCCCGGTCTGCCAATCCAGAGGCACTGTCCCTGATGTCCATGCGATGTTGCAGAGGCCTGTCAACCAAGACAGTCCTACAACATCCAGAGCCTTGAGGAACTCCAGGCGTATCTCATCCACCCCCGGGGCCCTGCCACCAAGGAGTTTTTTGACCACCTCGGTGACCTCAGTCCCAGAGATGGGGGAGCCCACCTCTGAGTCCCCAGGCTCTGCTTCCTCATTGGAAGGCATGTTAGTGGGATAATAATGAAGCAAGTAGAGTGAAAAACTGGAAAGCTGAAGATATTTTACTCTTGTTAAGAGGCTACATAAAACTTATTTTAGTAATATCATGTGAATTTAAATAAGGTGGCACACGTGCTGCAGTACAATAACCAAAATGAAGAAATTCCCATAAATATAAAACAAAATAGATAAAGGAGTGTATAAATACAGATCAAACTAAACGTTTTTTAGTTTAGGTTCAGTTAACATCAAATGTGAAAACCTTAATAGCAAAAGGAATACTGGATATTCAAAATAAGCATTGTGGTCATCTGAGAGAATGACATATTGAATGACAAGATAAATGTTGGGGTGTCAAGCTGGCTTGTGTGATGGTGCAAGTACAAACAAAAATATCACCCTCTGACATTCAAAAAAATAAGGTCACTGCCTAGCAAGGCTTCTTTCAGCTGCTTTTTCTGGGTTTGTAGGAGCTCTATCCCCTCTGCTCTTCAGTCAACAAGTGACACCTCTTTTCTAGCAGCTCGGCTTTTTAAGGTCCTGGGACTAGATGGGGCGGAGTCAGTTTCCCTCACTGGGTGGTTTCTCAGCACTGTGGAGGCAAAGTAAGACAACACAGTTAGCAGCAGCACCCCCTCTTGGCTCATGGAACCTGAATGGTGGCCCTCTGACGTGCAGGCATGACAGCATGACATTATATTAATACAAGACAGCAGAAGGGCAAGACAGAAAGGCTACTGAAACAACAGAATAAACAAAAGAAGAAATGCTTCATCTTATTAAATTAAAACCATATGCAATATCATAATGTGCTGTTTTGATTTTCTGTAAACTGTAGTGGAAAATACACTGCTTATGTCACTTTATTTCACATACTGTTTAGTTAAAACACTACATTCACCGCTCAGGTTTAGGATCATTAATGCGTGTTAGGATAGTGTGTTCAGTATATACAGTATATCACTAAATACATGGGAGGAAATCTTTAAAGTGTAAAGAGCCATGGCTGCACTTCCTCTACCAGAGGAGTTTGTGAATGGTAAAGAGCGTGTTTTCAAATATCTTTTTGATGCACAACGATAAGTGGTTCATGAGTTTTTATCCAACTTTATGGCCTTCTGCCAGTAACTGTGCCATCTTTGAGACCACTGCAATATGCAATCATGCTATTCTGGTGGATGGATAACAAGTGTTTGGGGTTCCTTAAAAAAAGGTCTTTTACAAAGAACACTTAGACAGATTCTGAGTATCTTAGCCTATGTCTCTCTGTTTAATTGTGCCTCATTTTGGTCGCTTGCTTTATTGACCATCATTATCCCAACCTGCCAAGAAATATATTTTGATTGTTCATTAACCATAGTTCTCAGGAGAAAAAATATTTGATCTGGCCTCTGCATCTCTCTTCTTCACATCTATGTGTTCTTCCTGAAGGCTTAGAAGAGAAAGAATGAAAACAACAGACCAGGAGATGAATATTAATCAGAAGTCAGAAATGGGTCAGTAATCAAAAGAAGCTGAATTTGCTGTCAAAGCCTGATCAGGAATCAAAACATGCAGTCCAAAGAAAGTGTAACGTTTTCAAAACCCAGAAATCAAAATAAAATGTGCACTAAGCTCCTTGTTCTTTACCTTTAATCAATTATGAATTGCTTATGATAAATGACCCATCGCATGTTGGTAATTGTTTCTATGATGTTACACGCCACAATGTTTGAAACCGCATCTTCCGGCATCCTGATGGCAGGACTCACAAAATGGCGCTGCCTGTGAACAAAACAAAATGGCATCACAGTAGTACATAACAATAACAACAACAACAAAAAAATAGACTTTATTCTAGAAGTTGTGAGGGCTAAAAATAAATAGCCAGTAATGTTCCTTGATATCAAAAACCTTTGAATACACATACATTTCACAGAAAATAATTATTAATCCCAGAAGTATCTGGATGTGGCAGTTGGTGCCACTGATGTACTTCCTTGCTGCTTTCCTGCATATGGAAAAGTTACCTTGGATTAAGGAATGTTGGAATCATTGGAGAGAAAATCCCCTCGTCAGATTGGACGGCCAGCAGAGACTGCGCTATAGAAAACCCAGGAGTGAGTAGGCGACCAGTTGGTTGTTGTTTTTGAGTCTCACTTTTACATTTTAATCTCCACCATTGTCAACTGGCCATATTTCATCAATGAATTAATGGACAGATATTGTTAGTTTCCGTTTATGTTTAATCAGTTTCTACCCTGTTCTACATGTATATGTGTTCCAGTTCTGTATTTAGTAATTAGTATAATCTATGCTTGAATTTCAACTGAGAATCACAGCTCCCTGTGATTGTTGTATAGTATTGTATAATTTTTTTAAAGGTATGACACATAACACTACGTCATTTGGGGAGAAATTATACTTTCAATCTAAAGTTGTACCTGATCTGTCCTACAACATAAGAATGTCTATGGCATTGTATGGGCAGAAATGACACGCTCGTTCAACTGTGCACAATTTGAAGACAATTTCAACATTTATCAACATTTATTCTCCGACTAACATTTGATAAATAATACAGTATATGGGAACTTTTAGGAAATAATCATATGTTCAGATTTAGGACTATCCTGTGTACATTTCTTTAATTGAATATAAATACTAGATTGTACAGTAAAAAACGGTGGTGTAACGAGGCCACAAGGTGTAAATGGCAACTTTATACCGACTGGAGCTGTCACCACTGGTTAAAAATGCCACAAGGGAAAAAAGGTCAATTGTCATTTAAGAATGAAATATAGACACAAAAATGTGTATTGAATTGGATTAAAGAGATAAGTTGCCATATGGTGATGACAAATCAGATTGTCCTGTTCTAAACAAGATATAGCTACTGGGGAACTGTGGAAATAAAAGTAAATGAGTTGAAAAAGAAGACGACTGAAAGTATCAGTTTTGACAGAGCTTGGACAAAATTATCAAAAAGCATTCCAAGTGTGTTTATTAAATAGTTCTGGGTGTATTACATTGGCATCCAAAAAGTCATTGTTTGAATAAGATGTGCAAAACAAGACACCACCCATTGTGCGTAAGATGAAAAGAATGTAAAGAAACAACAAAGAAGATTAAGGGAAATTTTGTAAGGAAATGAAATTGTACGTATCCATTCATGCTATAATCTGACAGTATTAAGGTTATGCACTGCCAACCAGGAATGAAAAAAATATTTTTGCAAGTCAGTTACTCAGTGGAAACTTTTAGATACAAAAATATTAACAACAAGCATATCTAAGCAAAGGTCATACAGTTGGAGCGGTGATGAATCATGACTCTCAGCCGTCATACCGTCTACACTGTAATTATGGCTCTCACTTTAATTTGCTTTGGTGGAGGTGGAGCTCCTGGCAGTCAGTCAGTGGTAGTCTTAGGCTAATGAAATGCCACAGTCCTGGGTTAGATTAACAGGAAAATTTTCTTCTCTTTGTCTTATTACCTTTAATTTTCAGTACGTGAGGAGCTTAGACCATATTTATAATATAACCTCTGCTTTTCTCTAGCCCAGTTGGTGGGCTATACTTGCTATTATTGTTACAATGTCAGAGTCCTAGTTGGTGATCCACCGGGAACTTCAATAGCAGGACAGCAAGGAATCACTTGGGATTAACTCCTAGTTGTTGACCATCTACTGCAATGGGTAGTGTTCAGTGACTAAGGGGGTCTATTAAACCACAAGACTGTCACTCACTGTCTTTGTGATCATACACTGTAAAAGAAATGCCAGCATTTCACAGGAATTAACTATAATTTTTCACAATAAAATATTTTTTGTGTAATCTCAGCAGGCTAAGCCATCTTCTGTAAAAAGGCAGCAAATTACTGTAAAATTATATATAGACTGGTCTGTGTTGCATTGTGGGATGTTTTTAGTTTGTGGATTTTCATAGCGCTTCACTGATATGTGTGGTAAGATGATAGTTAAAAGTGAAATCCTGGCTGCAGGGACACTGATGGAAACTTGTTTGATTTCCTGCAAACATTAGAAAGTGTTCATTCACGCACAAGGAATATGTGACCAAGTAGTGAGGTGGACAGGAGGAGAACTTCAGGGGCCTCCAAAACTGAACTTGATGTACATTTTGGGGAAAATGATGAAACAAGCACAATTCTGGCTACTTAGAATTTCTTTGTCTGAAAAAACAATGGAAGTTGTGTTTATTTTCAATCCAAAACTTTGATTCTGGTACTTCTGCGTCCTAAATAGCAGTGGCTATAATAACATCCCAGACAGCACCATCATAAATCTTGTGTATGGGAATGAAGTTCAGTGAAAACATTGTTACGATTATTTGTTCTTTTTAAATTTCTATTTTATTTTTGCAATTAAAACCAAAGTTGTTATGGTTTTTGGGGTTGCTATGTTCATTTCCAGTGTTACATTTTTGATCTAAGGTTATTTTCAAGTACAGGGGTCCTCGGGATACGACACAGTTCCGTTCCTACAACAGTGGTGTAACCTGAATTTTGTCGAACCACGCCCAAGCCTAAGTCACTTACCTATCCTAACACATTTGCAAAATCATAATCTAGAACATAAAAACACAACTAAGCCACAGAAAAAGGAAAAGGACGTAAATATACTGTACTGTGCACTGCACTGTAGTAACAGAAAAAATGACTAAAAATTAGTGTAAAAAAAATTCCTTAGCTTTATTCCTTCTGATCTCTTTACAATGTTTAATTTCACTTCCATTGTGATGGCTTTCCTCTTCTTCAAAGCACTACGATCTGAAGACTCTGACTTTCATTTAGGAGCCATGATAAGGGCCAAAAAGTTGCCAAACAAAGCAACACAAACAGAACACTTGTGCCACACGCAACCAAACTAGTTAGCCAACTCCTTCACTCATACGCCATGTTACTGTGTATTCTTCCGCTGTGTGCAACCAAACTAGTTCATCCACGTAGTCTGTAAGTACGACAGCTAACAGCGTAAGCCAAAACACTCACGTCTCAATTTTTTAAAGTTTTTATGGGAGTGAACGTTGTAAACTCGAAACGTCGTATGTCGAGACATTGTAACCCGCGGACCCCCTGTAGCTTGAATATTTCTGCTGCTTTTTCAATACGATCTTGTGTTTTTGTGGGCACTGCCATTTTCTGGTGAAGTTTATACTACATTGCTGTAGAATTGCCTTGATAATGTGCGACGCCTGACGTAATCTTCACGATGGCGTAAAAGGTAACCCTGGGTGTTCTGGGTCATCTGAGTTTGGGATAACAACAGTGAACCTTATGTGTGCTTTTGCTTTTCTTGCTTATGCTATTTAACGACTATTTGGCTTGAACGTTGGGATTTTGTTTCAGTTTTTGCGTAAAGATCACTTAGGGTTCTCATTTATGAATTCAGCTAGTCTTGGTCACACGTTTATTCTTCTGTCCACTATACTTTCCATCTGCTCAGCATAACAACCGTGAATCCAAAATGACACTGTGATGACATCAACAAAAGGTTGTTATAAAGAGTACAGTATTAAAAATAATGCACCAAAAGTGTTCTTTACAACAAAAAAAAAACAAACTAAAATAATAACACAAGCTACTTAGTCTGTTGAAGACTTCACAGTTACTAAATTGTTGTTTAAGGGATTTGTTTTTACTGCATTGCCTGCAGGCTCTCAGAGAATATCCTTCATATTGTGTGTGCTGCAGGCTTCTGGAGCACACTTGGAATTTTTTCTTGGTTACTTTGACTTTAAATTCTGTATTTGGTGGCTGCCTTTACTGAAATTTCCAGGTGTTGCCTTTTTATTCAAACAGTCCCTTTGGCTGTTTGTTTGCAAGTTTTTATTCTTCTTCATTTCTCTACTGCTCTGATATGAGTCAACTTAATCTCAAACCAAGAACTTTTGGGATCATAAAATAGGTGTTTAATTAGACTGGACCGCAATTCAGACTGAACGAACGGCAGTCATGCCGCTCGCTGCTGTAGGCCATGTATTGTATTGTATGGATAGTTAACACAAACGTTAGTTTTAACAAGTATGGCTAATTTTTACAGAATTGAGCGAGCTATGGACCTTTTTGGCTGTTCTTTCATTTCCTGGAATGAAATTGTTTGTATGCTGCTTGGGAAACAACGTTGCTATTATATTAGGTGTTTATTTTTTGTTCTTTTTTGTCCACCTTATTCCTTAATAACTACTTTTTGGGGTGATTTGAGGCCATGAATCTATTTCTATCATTAGTTCTTTCAGATTAAGCTGTTTTAGGTGACCTAAAAAATTTTGCACCTCCCCCACCCCACCATAATGTCATTTTTTTGTTTTCACAGGTTATTGTGCTTTGTATTATTATGAGACATGTACTGTAGCCTCTTGGGATTGCTGTAAGAGAAACCAAAGGGCAGGAGATGAAAAAGGAAAAGAGATCATGCAAACAAAACCAAAAGGCAAATCCAGAAACAAAACTCAAAGGCAAGGAAGGAGTTTCAAAGCTTAGCGCTACGACCTACTCATTTAAAAACAAACTATTACTTAAAGCGCAGAATATGTATCCGTTGCAGGATAGGGAGTGTTGTGACTGCCACATGTTGCAGTTCCAAATAGGAGTGATTAAATTTGACCACATACTATGCAAAGATTTGTTTAAGTCTGAATTTCTGATTCCATAGGATTTATTTTATGCTATGTTTCAGTATTCAAATCACCTGTTTGTGGCCTGGCCCTGTTTAACCACAAGTACATCATAATACCATACCACCTTCTAAGCCTGCTTAATCCTGAGCAGGTATGTGGGTAAGCCTAGAAAAAAAACTCCAATTGTTGTCTCTGTAAAGATTTCAATAAAGCTTTAGCATTTCGGGAGTGCCACAGCAGGATACTGCCATGATCTGACTTACGATTTTGATTTTTTACAGTATTTCTTGACCTTTAAAAATTATATGAGCATGGTTGAGGGTTTCTGAAGCGAGGTAAATCTTGTAATTATATTAATTTCCTTTCCTTTTGTTTTAAACATTGCTAAATATGATTCATTTTCTCACATGGCGATGTCTTATTTTATGTATGCACTCTGCCATGTTAGAGGCTGGTTGCTAGGATGTGATGTCCCATTGTTGGGATGTGGATCACACGTCATGATGTCACCAGCACAATATTTCAAAAGCCAATGCCACACACTCCTGGTCATCCAAGATTTTTTTTTTTTTATATACTTTTGTTATTCTCCAAGAGGAAATTGTCTTTTTGAAGGACCTTTAGGGGTCAGAGCGTAGGGCCAGCCATTGTATGTCGCCCCTGGAGCAATTTTCAGATTAAGAGACCAATAAAGAGACCAATTGTGTAGAATCCTTTCTAGCAGTAACAGTAGTTGAATTGGCAACCTTACAGATACTAATGTAGATCCTTAGCTGCAGGGCTAAAACAAAATAAAAACAAAACTGTTGTGTCATGTTAGTTTTGAAGTAACTGTTTTTAACCATTTTGTGCCCTTTGATTATAATTTACATCTTGTGTTTTTTGGCTCTGGTTACATGTACTCTTCTTGACATATCATATCCTCTGTTCTTTAACTACAATTCTTGCTATGACCCATTCATGATTTTCTGACTTCTTCCTGTCGTCGTCTGATTCCATTTCCTCTCAAAACAGGAAGAAGAGATTGAGAATTACCAGTCTGTTGGCCACTCAGGGTCCTCCTGCATTCATTCCACTAAATCAGAGCTCTCCATTCACCCAGCCAATCAGAATCTATCATATCAGCTGGTTTTACTTCACTAATTAAATGCTCGCAGTTGCACCATAAACCAATCAACACCCTCATGTCAATATTTAATTAGAGTTTTTAATTAGAACAACTACATTAGGACATTAGGCCACCCTTTGGGGGTCTGCTGTTCTTTTCTTTTTCCTTTTTCTCCCATTTACTTTGAGTATTTCTCAATATGTGAGGCCCATCGATTAATTAACTGATTAAAATAAAAATTGTCAACCAAAGTCAACTCCAGAACAAAGGATGAGAATCACTTTACTGCAGCATCCACTCCACCGACTTCTGGGACTGCTATGGGGATGGGGACCCTCAGTGTAGGTGCTTATTTAATACTGTGTACTAGGTTTGTACCCAGACCTAGTATTTAGGTCATTTGAGAAGTGCTTGAATTAAATATGTGTATGACAATTCAGAATATCCAAATAGCAGCACACCTACCAGATGTCCAACACACTTTTACCCCAGATTTCAGCTGAAACCAAATCTGCACTCTTAAGAAAATTAGAAACAAGTCAACTTTTACAAACTTCTTAAATGATTCCAAATTCTGCCAAGACCTGTGCTTTGAAATGGAACAGATTATCTTTCCTTGTGTGCTTTTCCCAAAATTGTTTCAAAGCTTCATACTACGGTACTGCATGTGTAACACGAGGCCATTCCTAGGATAAAGAAAAATAATTAATAAGTCCTAATAGGTGCTCAGACCTCAGTGAAGTAGTCTCTACTAGTCATACAGTGCAATGACATCTCCTCTGGCTACCTACAGTTAGAGGTACTCAGCTCTTGGGAAAAAAGTATAATGTAATAATTCTGAATATTGCATTTTGTGGCTTATTAAGGTATTCTGGGATTGAAAGCCATTGACCTTTCAAAAGAACGTATGACTTTGAAATCTATCTCAATGTGTTTTAGCTGCAGAGTAAAACTGTTTATGAATTTCCACACGTGAAGAAAAGAGGGTTAAGTGTTTTCTTCAGGTCATGCAGAAATTGTTCATCATTATATCAAATCTTCATCCTCCATTTTCTGACTCCACTCGTTTAATTAAAATAAAGGAGGATTCCACCATTAACATGTGTCCTTTTTTGGTTTCTTTCTTTATAGGGTCACCTAGCTGTCCAGTAAATACATCCATTACAGTACTTGATATCTGTGCCTCTTGACTGCACTGCTCTCACTCAGCACTGATCGTATTTGTCAGACTCTATCTTAGTCATCTTCAACTAAGATAAGGGGATCAGTACAAAATGGGTGGTAAGGGAAAACACCATCTGGGTTGCAATGTCCAGAAAGCACCCCACATCTGGATTAGTGCTGCATAAGTCAGCTACTGTGCTCCTCCAAATCACAAACACCATCCAGAAATCCCTGCCCTTGTCACATTTTAAACTGTGCAACTCACCTAAGTCAGAAATTTTAGTTCCTTCTTAAAGGTATAGAATCAGATATTTTTCAGAATCCTGAAGAAAAGTCCATTAAAAGCAGCACCCTGCTTATCACAGAACAAAGTGGACAATTCCCTGCCATGTGTCAAGGTGAATGAGCTGCCAGCTGGTCTCTGCAGTCACTTCTCCTCGCGCGTAAACATCTCTCACTCATTTGCAGCAAATATATAACTTTGTGAGTAAAGGATAAGTTTGGTATTTTTCAAGTCAAAGTTATTTCTTTACAATCATGGCATGCATTATGTTCATTTGCCACATAAAATTGTATTTTTGTATAAATTTTAAAAAAATTTAACATAGAAGTGCTTGGGCTGATTTTCCAAATGTGAAAACAAAAGCCTTAAAATGTACCAAATATGTTCACTTTAAAGCAGCAAGGGTTTCGATCTAAGAAAGCCTGCCTTCTGCATTTCTGAGGCGTGCTTGTTACAACAAAAGTAAAATGGAAGTAGTATATTTTATCACAGGTTCTTGGTACTATTTTTCTTGAGGTAAGGATACACTTCCTGTTTACTGGTCTGCTCGCAGCGGCTGGTATTTGGTACACTATATTAATAGTTTTTCCATTTTCCACAGATGCATCCCCAATTTTCCAGATTCCCAAAGCTTCAGGCTGCATTTTACTTTATTTTGGTATCTGCAGTTCTGTTTCTTCAATAACTACATTCAACCGTGACTTGTAACAAATGATCAGCCCTGAGGAGAGGGGGGTGCAGCCGGTACATTGCCTATGAAGCTCAAGGGGGCCCATGAAGCCCAACGAGTCCCATTATTTTTATTATAATTTGATCATTTATTTATTTAGTTTATTTAATTTTTATTGTATGTTTTTAAATTTTGCAAGTGTGTTTAGTTTCAAAATTAAAAAGGCACGTGGCTCACAGGGTACTTAGCAGTGGTCAACAGTTTACGACGTAAGAGACATTCATGAAGGCCACCCTGGGAGAAAAGTCACGTGGTCTACAAGGGTATTCCCCGCTCGGTGGGAAGTGACGAGGAGGGGGTTCTGGGCGCAGTGAGAAAAAAGTCATCAGCTGGCAAACAAGTATGTCACATAGTTGCAGCATTCTGAGACACGAGGGCCCACACACCTTCTTTGCACCGAGGCCCAGCAAATGATGGTTTTCAAAAAAGTGTGCTGAGTGTAGCAGAGCTCTCAGTATGCCATGAAAACATCTGATTTGAGTACACATCTGCCATGAAGCAAAGTGTGAGCCAGCACTGGCGACACATTATCAAATCATGTTATTTTTTTTATATTGTGTACTTAAATCAAATCATGTTTTTTAAATAGGCAATGCTGGCACAAATACTGAATCTCATACAGACACAGTGGTTTAATGACAGATACACACTCAAATCCTATGATGATTTTTGTCTCAAATGGTGTTTGCTTTTTGCCTTTTACATCGCCTAGGGAGTGAGATTCACATTGAGTGGGAGTATGATATGTTTTGGTGAAGCATGCATATATGAGTTTCACTGTACTTTGTAAATGTGACAATAAATCTGAGCTGAGCTGATTACAATGCATTACATTTTCTTTAAAAGCCTTAGATTTTTGAAAGAGTCTGCTACCTGCACATTAATACTAAATTCACAGTGCCAGTCAACACTCAACATTACACACTTCTATGGTGGGTCGTGTGCACGGAAAATGAAAAAATTGATTATCAAACCACAATGAAACAGACTGAAGCACCACAAACAAATGATAGAATTGTATAATGCATGCTGAGTGATTGTGGGACGCTTATCAGTGTTCATTGTCTCGTTGTCAAATTTGAAGAAAGTCAATCCTAAAGTGAAACCACGTGTCTGGGGCTGACAGGCTGCTGCGGAGGAAGACAAACATTAGGGTGATGTGCACAGCTGGTCTCCTTTTAAATGGTGGAATATCACAAAAATGTTTCTCTCCTTCCTCTGGACATGCTGTTTTACAATATGTGTGCAATCTCACGATGCAGATCAGTACTTGATAACGATCTTGGCTTGAAAAATGGGCATATTCAATACATTTAAGGCTTTTGTTTTCATGTTTGAAAATTCCCATTTTAAAATACAAGAACAGGCTACGTATTTTTTTTTTATTTACAAATATGCTTCACCTTAAAAAACAAATTAATGTGGCAATTTAACACATACCAGTACTGTGAAGACATAACATTGACATGAATAATAAAAAACTTCAGTGTCAACTGTAGTGGGCCACTTGATCTTCCTGGACTCTGAAGTAATTGTAATTAATGCGTAAAGAACTTCAACATGAGGGCTATTATTGAAAATTACAAATGAATAAAAATTATTAGTGGCATGAAAAATGTTTTATGCAACAAAAAGCCAGAAAGCAGTCCTGTTAAAAGTGAACTCAACCATTTAGGCTTCATTTATTTACAGAAATGTGTTATTCCAGTACAAATCACCAATTTAAAAAAGATAAAAAGAAATAAAAAATAGTTTTTATGTATATCCATCAGAAAATTGTGATGATTGTCCAAAGCTGCCTGGTTCTGGCTAGTGGGATTCCTTCATCTTCACATAGCACCCATCCTTTATTCTAAACTACGGAGGTTGCCTTTCCATTTCAAAAGTTCTAAATTCTTCTTATGTTTAAGCGTTATATAAAAAATAAAAGAAAACATTTTAACTTCACTGAAACCCGGCATGCCAGGCAGCTTTTCATGAACTAGAATGACTTCCCATCTTTTGAGATGCCCTTTAACTCCCCACACCGGATATCAGAAGCATGGCTGGAAGGCTTATCACTCAGTCGCAAAGTGGCAGTAAAAACATGGCAGAAAGCAACAGAAAAGGCCGGTCAATGTGTTGGACATGTCATGAGCCCATGGCTAAAATGGATCGGTGAAGGCATCTCATGGATCAGCGCTGGAGGTTGTGGTACTCGGAGTGGCTGTACGTTGGTGGAAGCTGTACTGCTTCATGCTCACAGGTCCCAGGGCAGTAGGATTATTTGTGCTAATATCCTCTTTTCCTTGGAAATAGCCAGAGCTGAAAAAAGAGAGTGAAAGCAAAAATAAACCAAACCAGTAAGACATTTATCAAATGTTGTTATACAAAACTGGGCAGAGATAAGCATGAATGAGAAATGAAAGAAGTAGGACTTTTGAGGTTGTGTCAAAGAACAAGCATCATTTATAGGTTTAGAGTCCAGAACCACTTGCTCTCTTTTTGGAACTCGTGTCCTCATCTGTTTAATGAATCTGTTCAACCTAACAGATGAGGACAAGCAAATCTCATTCAGGGAGCAATTGTTGGAATGTTGGAATGACAGCTAAGCAGACTCCCAGATATACCCACACTCACTCAGAGTTACCTATTAACTTCACATGTACCTTTGGTATTAATGTTTTCTTCACTTCTACCTACAGGAGAAAGCAGCTGCCCCGCAGTAAAGTAGCAGATAGCATGAAGGCCAATTCTCATTAGAGAGGTTTTGCATTCAAACTGAAATCAATCAATGCACATGCTAACGAGGCAGTATGTGACAATTTTGCAGCCTCTTGATGACTTCTGGAACTTCTAGCCTTCACTGACTCAGTAGTTGTTTTGGGTAGTGTCTGAAAGTTAGAGGTGAATTCTGAACTTGTAAGAACTTGTGCAATCCACTCAGACACCTGTAAGTGACACATCTACAGAAATTTGCAGTCTGACTCAGTAGGAGCTTCAAACTTAAGGTGGTTTTGGAGATGCCGTACAAAATGTTCCCAGATGCTTGGTGCCTTTTATTAAGAGGAACATTCTACAGAAATATACTTTCCACTTGATGGATTAAGTAAAGTCTAAATGATAAGATGGCACAATTGGGTGCATCAGTATATTACACCTGAAGGTAATGTTCACACCACTTCAACGTATGTTATTGCTGTTTTGACACCTCTGTGGTCAAGTAGCCTAGTCACTTATAGATAAGCAGGACATGCAACATCTAGTTTGTATCCTGCAATCACAGTTTGAAAAAAGTTGGGGCATACTAATAAAAACAAAAAGTAGAAATTTATAAATTCTCTTCACCTTGTATGAAATTGAAAACACTTCAACAGCACATCATTTGATGTTTTACTCTGTAAATTTCATTTTTTTTTAATATACACTGATGTCAAACCTGATGACTGCAACACACCCCAGAAAAGCATGGACAGTCGAGTATTTCCCACTGCGTCACATCACCATTTCTTTTCATATCACTTATCAAGCATGTGGGCACTGAAGACACAAGCTGATTACATTTAGCAAGCAGAAGTTTACCCCCATTCATCAATTATGCACAATTGTATGGTGCCTTCATTGCCATGTTTTGCATTCAAAATCAGAGACAGATCAGTGGACTGCAGGCAGGCCCATCAAGTACCTGCACTCTCTGCTTAAGCAGCCATGCACTTGTAATCTGGGCAGAATGTGATTTGGTGTTGTCCTACTGGAAAATGCAGGTGCATCTCTGGAGAAAATGACATCAGTTGCTCCAAAATGTATGAATATCTTTCTGCATTAATAGCGGCCTCACAGTTTCCCTTGCCATAGGCACTGACACACACGCATACCATGGCAGAGGGTTGCCTTTTGGACATGATGCTGATACCGGCTTAGATGGTCCTTTTCCTCTTTCATCCAGAGAAAAGGATGGCTGTTATTTTTCCAAACTCTACTGGAAATGTTGACCTGTCAGACCACAAAACAGGATTCCACTGTGCTACTTTCCATCTCAGATGAAGCCAAGCCCAGAGAAGTCGGTGGCGCTTCTTGACAGTGTTGATGTATGGCTTCTGCTTTGCATAGTAGAGCCTTAAGTTGCATCTGTGGATGCAGTGGCAAATGGCATTGACTGACAAAGATTTACTGAAGTATTCCTGAGCCCATGTCATGATAGCCAATACAGATGCATGGCTGTTTTTTACATACTGATGTCTGAGGGATCAGAAATCTCATACATTCAGAAGCAGTTTTTGACTTTGTTTTTTACACAACAAGATTTGACAGGATTTCTTGAATCTTTTAATTATAAGGTGTACTGCGGAGACTGAACTGTCCAAAATCCTACTAATTTGTCTGTTGGGAACATTGTTCTCGAAGTGCTGGATTATTCACTGATGCATCTGTTGGCATCCTTACTCTTGAAGGACTAGGCCTTTATTGGAGGCTACTTACATTGTCTAACTCAAGGGCCTCACCTGTTTCACGTTATCTTCTGATTTCACATAGTCATATTTTTATTGATCCCAAGCTACCCCGTTCCAACTTTTTTGGAATGTGTTGCATGCATCAGCTTTAGAATAAATGTATATCTCCAAACAACAATGCAGCTGATTAGGGATAAAGCTTGTCTTTATACGATTTGTATTTGAATGCAAGTCAAAGTAAATTTACAAATCCTTACTTTTCGTTTTTAATTGGCTTTTCCCATTCTGTCCCAACTTTTCTGGAATTAGGGTTGTAGGTTTCCATGTATATAGTGGAAGTAAAGAGATTTTCAGAGTGAACATTGGACATGCATAAAGTCAAATTCTTGTGGGTATAACACCTTGTCAATTTGGGAAAGAGTTTGTCTATAGATAACTAATTATAGGAAGCTAATACCAACAATAGATACAGAGAATAATAATAAAAATCACCAAACACAAAAATTAGATGGATAGATGTGAACAACACTAAATGATCACTAAATTGATAGATAATTAAAACCTTGGAACTGACCATGTGAGCAAGAACATCGCGACCAACAGCAACAGCAGAATTCCTGTCAGGGAGGATAAAATGGAAGTGATGACAATCATTCCTCCAGATCTCTTCCCAAACCATGTATCGATGCTGTTGTAATCCAGTGCTAAAAAAAGAAAGAAAGCAATACTTCTTAAAGAAATGGCACTCACCACAAAAAGGAATGCGACAGTCTAGCACGGGGTAAGCAATGTGATCGTGGAGGGCCGCAGTGGCTGCAGGTTTTTGTTCTAACCCAACTACTTCATGAGAAGTCACTTATTACTGATGAAGCACTTATTGCTCAAGTGATATTTTACCGATTCATTTTCGTTGTACCGCTTTTGAACCCTTAATTGCTGATTTTAGTCTTAAACAGCTGCATTCTCTGTTTTTAATTGCCCCTTATTAGCAAGAAAATCCAAATGACAAAGGTGCCAGCGGTTCTCTGTGTAGCTTGTCTTCATTTACAGCTGTGTATATTCATGGTGAACTATATCTCCTATATAATTAAACGCTAAAGTCTGTGTGTCCAGTCTCTCTGAGCATTCTGATTGGTCAGTTTGGTTTAAGTGTGAATGGTCAGTTTGGTTTTAGTGACGTCACGAAAGAGGAAGGGTGAGTGTGAGAGGCACGAAGAGGAGTAAAGGTGTATGAGCCACACAGAGAGAGTTCTCTTCAAAGACAGCAAGTTTAAAGCCGGACAGAGAAAGGCACCTTGTTAGTAAAGGCCGAGTCTGAGAAGCAGACTTTACAGGAACATGGTCAGGAGAGGGAGCGCAGGTGAAGAGGCTTTCACACACATGCAAATACAGAGGAAAGGCACTGAATATACGTGTAGGGAAGAGATAGGAAATATTTTAACTATTCTATTACTTGTCTGTGACCGTTACTGTGGCTAGTGGTTTAATAAAATATTTGGAAGGAAACTGAAACTGAAAAACGTATTGGTTTTAGGCTTCAAATCTTTTGGATGATATCCTTGTAAAGGAAAAATCCACTATATAAGAATAAGCTGACACTGCAGAGTTAAAACAATAACACGCCATGAAAATAAGTATGATCTGCTATTGGTAAGGATTAGATAGATAGATAGATAGATAGATAGATAGATAGATAGATAGATAGATAGATAGATAGATAGATAGATAGATAGATAGATAGATAGATAGATAGATAGATAGATAGATAGATAGATAGATAGATAGATAGATAGATAGATAGATAGATAGATAGATAGATAGATAGATAGATAGATAGATAGATAGATAGATACTTTATTAATCCCAAGGGGAAATTCACAAGCAAGATTAAGCATCTGGGATGGAATAAAAACCGGCAGCCACTGACCGGCATTGTTCCATCCTGGCCCAGCAGATCAGGAATAAAGGAAGACAAGACTTTAAAGGTCAGTTTAGCTAAAATGGTCATTTTTTCAATCTGGTGTGAACGATATTAAATAACTGACCAATGTGTATAAGATTTGGGAGACAAGTTGTGATTTTTGGAGTGGATGAATCTTCACACCTATGACTAACCTGGTTTTATCTGACGTCTGGATTAAATTCTCCTGCAGAAGGATTCTTTACAGAAGTGGACTCCTGTATTTGATTAAGCATGTGTTGCATTGTTATTATGTTGAACATTTTATTTTGTATATATGTTGCATTCTTTTTCGTGTTTAATAAACTAAATAAATATAAAGTGATATGCTACTTAAATGATTAGGAGACGTGGTGATGCTGTGGTTAGCACTTGTGTCTTATAGATTTGAAGTCTTTGGTTTAAATGTCAGGCCTGGTCATTGTTTGTGCGAGCCTACTGTGGTTCTCCTCTCATATCACAGGATGTGCTTGTTAGATTGATTGGTAATCCCAAATGGAGAGATGCAGCTCAATACTTCCCATAATTCTCTAGTAAACAATTTCTGCAAAAGGTGAACATGTGGGCCTGATACACCAGAGTTCAGAAATTATGTGGATTTGGTTCAGAAAATCTAAACAATTCAATCACTTACGTGTTACAAGCTTGATAGGTGAGGACCACGGTGTCACCTGGAAAATCTTGGTATTCAAACTGTCACTCAGCAGGTACCTCACTCTAAAATTAAAAAATACAAAGGAGAAAGGAAGTGTTAGAATAAATTTCATCCAAAGATATATAAAATACATTCTTGATCAAAATCTAATTCTTCAGAGCATGAGGAATGGTGTGGGTCCTGTGAGGCTTGAGCACTTGAGCGTCAAAACACAGCAAGTGGACAGCATGGAAGGCATACATGCAAACTGAACTCTCTGTTTACACTCAGGTTAATGGAAACAGCTCGACGCTCTTGATTAACCCTTGAAACTCAGCCTCATTTATGTCCATTTACTGCTGCTTTAGTTTAACTGGCTAGAACTTCATCTCCCTTCACTCAATATTCATATTCTACCCCTCACAATAAAGGTCAGACATTTCTCTTTTAGAATTATTCTGTTAGTTATGTTGTACACAAATGTTGCAGGAGAATAATCTGGCAAAATTCAGTATCATTTTTACCAAAAAAACTGCAGTTTGAATGTTATTCTTATTTCTATAAGTGTTGGAATAAGCTTCCAAACACTTTAAAGGTGTCACTGAATGTGACAGGAAAACTGAGAATAAAATTGTAATAATTCTAGTTGTACTTTTGTGAAGCAGTACAAAACCAGAATTCTTTTTCTCAAATTTTATTGTTTTCAAATAAATGTCCATAGCATATACACCCATTATTGAAGATCCGTGGCCTATGAATCATTTTGAAGGGCAGATCTTATTCTGTTAGACTATATTTATAGTTGTTAAAGAAAGTATACAGTGTATCCGAATTACAACACAAATAGTTGTAAGATGCATAAACATGTTTACAAAAAAAAATCTGAAATTCAGATACTCCCTAATGTGGAGTCATTTGAAAGTTGCAACCCCACTCTCATTTAGTAGATAATAGTCTACCTGTCAGACTGCACCTAATCAAATCAGGATGTCCAAGAATGCCATGAAGTGGGGTTGGGGGCAGGTAGAAATTTGGCCATTTATGTAGTAAGAAAGTAAAATACTGCATGTGGTATTGGGGCATGCAATGCAGCATTTTAGTGGCAAAACACTGTGCTTTAATTATACCAATGAGGAAATGAATAATTTGAAACTTTTAATTTTTGAATTTTGCATTATTGTTTAGTCCCACCGGAGGGTCTAAAACAATGGGGCTGAACTGAAAGGGTTAAACATTAATAACACACCAGCAGGGCAGCACCGTAGGGCAAAGATTAGGGCAAGTAAGCTTGTCTTGGCTGGTAGTGTGAAATGAAGCAAAATCCCAGGTTTGTATATGGATTGCAGGGCTAGTTGGAAAGGTTCTACATTACTTCAGTTTGTATTGAAGCCTATGGAATCAGTTCCAAAGATACCAGTCCATGATAAACTGTGCACTACTGGTTGTCACAAATGCGTGTCTGAGGTACGCTTTCTGAGTTCATCTGAGGTAAGCACTACCACTCCAGGACACATTGTGGCTGTTGATTTCATTTTCTTTTTCTCCCACAGCCCTGAGAAATCGCCCACATAGGAAAACTGACCCCGCCCCTTCCCAACCCTCCACTATAAAACCGAGATGCTCCCGACATGGCACATCTCATTCTGGAGAGAACCGACTGCTGAACAAAGTTCCCGTCCAAATACTGACATCTTGACAGACCATTAAACCATCCTGAGCTTAATTTTACTTTGCTGCTCTGCTCTTTGTTGCATTTTTGACTGCCGTCAAGTGCCTGTTTATTTTGGGGACATTGTTTTACATATAAACGTCTACTCATGGAAGAGTGTGTGTCTGTCTGGCCCAGAAGTGAGAGGTGGAGATGGGGTGAGGGAAACAGAAAACACACTTAGCCGCTAATAACACAAGAGAGGCCAGCACGTCAGCAAAACAAAACCTCAGAAGAAAGTCAAAGTCGCTTAGTCTCTAACATCAGCAAAACGGTATCCCTATTACTTCTCCTCCCGCTGCTAATGCACAAGTGATGCGAGCACATCGGCAAAACGAATCCTTCTAGGAGAGAGACACTCAGCGTGGCTCCTTTCAATTACCTGACATCTCTATATTTCAGTTTTTTTTTCTGACGATTTCAATAGTTTCTATGACCCCGGGCTTTTTACAGCACAGGCTTACATAGCGAGTAATTAATAAAGGGTTACCCGGTTTGTGGGCTGTGTATTTCCTTGGTTGACACCATGATCTAGCACTTAAATCTAAGTGCAGAAGCACCATCTAGTTAAAATGTACTCAGCAGAGTTTAACCACAGTCTGCATTACCCACAACACACTCACTTAAGGGGGTCATTCTCAACAAAACCATTCCAAGGTGTTTGTTATATGTACTGATATACTGCATTTTTCATTCTAATAGATGACTTATGCAACCAAGACTATAACCTAATAATGGACATTTTAAATAGAAAAAATGATAGGAAATAAAAAAGGCTGACAGAGAAAGGACAAAAACATTGGAGCCCATTGACTATCACACAGGGGGCAGTAGCTGATGACCACTGGGGCTTTAGACTCAGGTCCTATGAGGCCAACATGACCTCTTTATAGCAGCTAATGGAATCTGTTATTTATTTTCATTATTATTCCTGCTCTTATTTTGCTACCTTAAAGAAAACAGATCACCAGAATATTTAATGGACTTGAATGAGATTACTACACCCTCTGTCATTCTTTTTAGTTGATACTTTTTTCTATTTAAAGTTTCCTTTAGTGGCAATTTTTCTGTCACCTCAGTTATATGGTATTTGGTAATACAATCCAATAGATGGCACACTGCAAAACGCCAATACTGAGTGCATCCAACAGAATGTAATCAGCTTATATTAGATGGATAAAGCCACTGAAGCACTTTTTTATTTTTGCAAATCATAATATGGTATAGAATGAGCCTGTTCTTGTAAATACAGTATATGAATAAAGAACTGATTAATTACCATCCAAATGAACTGAATTGAGGTTTGTGGACAGCCATGGCTTCTCTACAGTTGTTACTGGGGCATCTGTGCATTGCACACACATCCACACGCACACACATACACACACACTAGTTCATAACCTACTAGTTTAAATTCACCAATTAAAGTGCTCAATTTTGAGATATGGGAAAGAAAACTGGAGTACCCATAGAAAAGCCCCTCCACTCAGAGTGTGGCCATTCTGAAATTCAAACCTTAGAGGCAGTGTCAGCCCCTGTATTACCATGTTTGTCATGAAAAGAAGAATGAATTTACTGAAGAAGAGGACTTAACAAATTACTTCTTCAAAGATGCAGCTGCTGGTAAATGTGTGATTTATGTTTAGGTACAGTGTATATTTTTTTTGTAATGCTGCATTAGCAGTATAACAGTCATAAAAATACTGTCCCTCTCCTTATTCATTCAGGAATGAAATACACAAAGTGAGTTTAATCACCTGACAACAGAAGAGTTTTACCTGACAACAGTGTTTGGAGGCACTGGTCCATTGCAGTTGTATCCCGTGCAGGTTGGATTACTGCCGATTCTAATGACACCGTTGAGAGGAGTGTTTTGCGTGCAAGTAAATGATGTTGCATTCCCCACTGTAGCCATGTAATACTGTAAGCCATTTGCTTGGAAGGCAGCACTGTACTGAGATGAGGTGAAGAAGGATGAAGTTAAGGAGTTCAGAGATGGAAAGTTTGCTACACCTGTGAAAGGAACAATTATACTGTTAACACATTCATGCTTTGGAGGAATCAGTTATACAGTTACATAGTGTATCCAAATGCAACATAAAGACTGCAGAAGAAACAGATGAGACTTCAGAAGATTGTCTTGTGTTAGTCCTACTGTAACTATTACAGTTGGATGCACCGCATAAAGGAGTGACTGAATGTTTAGTCAGCAATGAATTCACATCCTCCATCCCTTTTTTGAATCTGAGTTTTCATTAAAGCATTAGACAGAGTCCAGAGCCTTAGAGGTGCCGCCATACTCCCACGCTTAGTTGTACTGGGTCAAAGTAGAGATACCAGCTAACCTATTGCGCACAGTTTTAGGCTGCAGGGGAAAATCAGAATAACCACTGTGACATGGAGATAATATGCAGACTTCAGACAGACACCAACACGGCTCAGATTCAAACATGGACCTGTAGATTTTACCATTGTTCCACTTTTCAGGATGTTTGATCCCATCTCCACATTTGCTGGCTCCCCTTTTTTTCACAGATGGATATAAATGTTAATGATTTTCACAGCATGTCACAAGAACACATCATACTCCAGACACACTGAGAACCACAACAAAATACTTAACTGGATTATATTTTGATGTCAAACAAAAAAACAAGTCAGAGTGTTATTTTTTAAGGATGATCTGTGTAAGGCACATTAAAGAATTAAGCATGCACTAAAGTACCTTCTTTGGAAAGCTTAAAAACATTCACTAAGTTTGAGAAGATCATTCACAGTGATGAGTCAAGCAGGAAGCTTGGATGAGTGGTAACAGAGAGCTGGTTATCAGTGTTCAGAAAACAGTTTATGACTTTTTTTTAACTTTTGTAACGTTTAGGACATCATAAATGGAAACAGATGACAATGATTATTATTACAATGCATGACAACTGAAAATCAATTTGAAACAGAGCTGCATCACAGCATTACAACTTGAAGGAAATGCGGTTTGGTGGGTGGTTTTGCCATTCCAGTGCTGCCTAATTTGTGTTACATTGTGACAATTTGGTTGATTTAATTGAAAGCGTAACAGTTAAAGATGCTTGGCTGCCTGATTAGGGACACGGATCAGAAATCAGTCAGTCAGCATTTCATTGTGAGTGCATTTACTACATAAGTAAGAATTTGTTTTTTTTTGGGAGGCAGTCCTGGTCACAGCTCACCAATAAGAATATGTGTGGGTGTGTCTTAGTGTGTCTGTGTTCTGTGATAGGCTCACACACCAACAGTTGACCAATAGGTCTTTGACTTTATAACAGGAATGTGTTGAAGTGTTGAAATGCTCGTTATTCTGTTAGATTTTAATTATGAATTCTGCTCTGTTCAAGGCTACCACAGTGCCAATTGCTGGGACAGAATTAAGATATACTTTTGAACTTATAACCTTTCATTTTTTATTTACTTTTTTGTTGCCTTGAAGTGTTTCTTTAAAACTACTAGGGGGCTCCGCCCCCCTGCTCGCTTCGCTCACCCACCCTCGGGATTGATTTACCAGATATACAATTTAAAGAGATTGTTATTTTAATTGGAATTGTTACATTTGCATTATTTTCACTTTTACTTTAAAACTTTTGTAAAAACAATATTTGGAATTATCTGTTCTTCAAGATCGCATTGAATTTTGATTCCGTGTTTGGATTTACATCGTGACAACGCAACTTATAACTGCCTGTGAGTGAATGTCGTTTCTTTCTCTCTAATAAATAAGACGACTTTCTCGAATGTTTGTCCATGCTCTTTCTTCTTCGCTTTGTCATTGACGTGTCATCTAGAACGTATAAAATTATTGTCCTGATAAAATTTATAAGAGCTGAGAGCGCAGGAAGTGTGTCTGACTAAAGCACTCACAGGACTGAGGTTAGATGACCGTGGTCTTGTTTGAAAATAGTTGTAAGTAGGGCGTGACTTGAAAGAATCTCATGTTAAAAATCTCTGTCTCACGGGACTTCATACCGCGACAACGTTTTTGGAATCTTTTACTTCTCACTGGCAACACGAATTAGACAATCTACAAGTCTCCAACTTAACGTTTAAATCCGAACAGTATATTCAATCTCTTTTCGCTGCTCTGTTATTTCACTGAGTAATAATTTCCATTTGTTTGCGTTAATGCGATCTTTCCTATCCTTTTTTTGAGACTTTGGAATTTTTGTACTTCCATTATCTCTAACCAGCTGTGCATGTGTACTGCGCTAACATTTTTGAATTCTTTATGATGTTCTACTGTGTCATCTACTCTTTGTACTTTATTTCCAGCCCCAGGCATGTTTAAATCTCTTTCTTGCGGGGCGTATAATGCTGTTTGCATTGTGAAGAGCTAACGCACGCTAAGGAGATGCGGTCAGATCATCTGCTGACTTGCTGCTGCTGCTGGCGAGCTGCGTGTTCTGCTTGTGGCGCTGCACATCGATCATTTAAAAGCCTGTACAGCAGCCGTCATTTTGTCTCACTGCCTTGTCTCGCGTGATGTCAATGTGTCTTCTGAGAAGCTCACGTCTCGTCTCCTTCCCAAGATTTTTTTTTTGTGGTAGCGCTGCTGCCTCGCAGTTAGGAGACCCGAGTTCGCTTCCCGGGTCCTCCCTGCGTGGAGTTTGCATGTTCTCCCTGTGTTTGCGTGGGTTTCCTCCGGGCGTTCCGGTTTCCTCCCACAGTCCAAAGACATGCAGGTTAGGTGGATTGGTGATTCTAAATTGGCCCTAGTGTGTGCTTGGTGTGTGGGTGTGTTTGTGTGTGTCCTGCGGTGGGTTGGCACCCTGCCCAGGATTGGTTCCCTGCCTTGTGCCCTGTGTTGGCTGGGATTGGCTCCAGCAGACCCCCGTGACCCTGTGTTCGGATTCAGCGGGTTGGAAAATGGATGGATGGATGGATGGATATACTTTATATATACAATACCTATAAAAAGTATTTACCTCCTTGGAAGCTTTCACATTTTAGTGTTGTACAAGGTTGAATCACATTCAATTTAACTTGACTTTTTTGACACTGATCCACAGAACAAAACTCTTTAATGTCAAAGTGAAAACAGATTTCGGCAAAGTGGTCTGAATAAATATAAAACACAGAATATCCGATTGCATAAGTATCCTCTCCCTTCAAGTCATTATTTAGTAAATGAGCCTTTGGCAGCTATGACAGCCTTACATCTGTGTGCTCAGGTCTCTAGCAGCTTTGCACAGCTAGATGATGTCATTTCTTCCCATTCTTCTTTGTTAGGCTGCTCAGACTCTATCAGGTTGAATGACGATGGTGAGTGAACAGCCTTTGTCAAGTCCTGGCCAGAAATTCTCAGGTGGATTGAGATCTGGACTCTGATTTTGCCACTCCAGGACAACTGTAAACATTGTTCTTTTGAAGCCATGCTTGTGTATCTTTGGCCTTGAGCTTTGGTCTGTTGTTTTACTAGAAAACACATTTTCTCCCGAGGCACATGTCTCTTGTGGACCACATCAGGCTTTCCTCCAGGATTTCTCTATATTCTGATATATTCATTTTACCCTAGACCCAAACAAGCCTTTCAGGGCATGATGCAGAGAACTATTCCCATTCTCCATCCATCATCTTGGTACCACCATCCTACCTGGTAGGGATGGTGTGTTTTTGATAATGTGGAGTGTTCAAACATGGCTTTTGGTTTGATGGCCAAAAAGCTCAATTTCGGTCTTATTAGACCACAAAACCTTTTTTCAGCTGACTTCAGAGTCCCCCAAGTGTCTTCTGGCAAACACCAGTATGTGTATGGTTTTTTTTTTTTACAGTGGCTTTCTCGTTGCCACTCTCCCATAAAGCTGGAACTGGTGAAGCACCTGGACAACAGTTGTTGTCTACCCAGTCTCTCCACTCTAAGCCACTATAACCTGTAACCCCTTCAGAATTCTCCTAGGTCTCTTGATGGCCTTCCTCACTAGTCATCTTCCTGCATGATCACAGTTTTTGTGGACAGCCTTCTCTAGACAGATTTAAAGCACTGCCATAGTCTTCCTATTTCTTAATGACTAGTTTAACTAGACTCTAAGGGATATTCAATGACTTGGATATTTTCTTGTCTCAATCACCTGACTTGTGCTTTTCCATCACCTTATCACTGAGTTGCTTGGTGTGTTCCTTTGTCATCATTATGTAGGTTAGGCCATGATACTGGCTGACCACAAGCTGCACCTTCCAAATAAGCTGCATTTATACTGCAATCAACTGAAGCCCCAGACAGGTGATCTCCACTGAACTAATCATGTGACTTCTAAAACCAATTGGCTGCCCAGTGAGGATCTGAGTGTGTCACATGAAAGAAGGCCAATTCTTTTGCAATCATTTATTTTGTGTTTTATATTTGTAATTAATTTAGACCCTTTGCAGACATGTGCTTTCACTTTGACATTAAAGATTGGGTTTATTTCTGTTGATCAGTTTCAATAAAGCCAAATTAAATCCAGTATTATATAACAATAAAATGTGAAAACTTCTAAGGGGTGAATTATTTTTATTGGCACTGTACAAGTGTTTCTGTTTGTTAATGTTTATATAGTTAACTTTTCCACAAACATTAATTTTAATAACCTTATAGTCCATGTATGATATATGTTGAATTTCTTGTCTAAGATAATAAGTTTTCAGTTCAATACCTTTACTGATATTCACTTAGTAATCTTTTTTTATTTCATTGATCTTTATTTGGTTTTTGATTGTCAGTTCCTGTACACTGAAAACACGATGTATAAGATTTTCATTCCTACAGTCTGAAACTTAGAGAAGACTATAAAGAATATGAATCACTTTTTTTATATAATATTCTTCCCCACAAAAGTTACAGCAGTAAATGCATTCAGATTATTTTGTTTGTAATCTATGTAAAAAATGTTTAAATATGCTTTATATGCTACATGCTAAATATGCTATTGGTACTTGTGACTTAAGACAAGTAAAAAGTGCCGTTTAGCAGTTTAAAAGGTGACTCCATGTTTAGCTTTGCTCAAGAGCTGTGCATTCAGGAAGGCATGACAAAGAAGAGCGGCTAAGTTTTGTTTTGATTCCACCCTCACCTTGCATGGCCCAGTGGGTTTATCTTTTGTGTTGACACCGACAAGCAGGTGACGGCTCTGGATGTTGGTTCAGTAATCACCATTTAACACTACAAATGTGTGATCATTTCTTTATCACTTGTGTGTTTAGATAGGGGACAACCTCCTGAAAAGATTAAAAATATGAAATGCCATAGAACCCAAGTATAAAACAACCAGGAAAAGCTGTTTGTTTGGCAGTGCCAGATATAAGTGCTGCTATGAAGTAAAGACTGACTTGTGCAAGTGTCATTCAGCAAAATGTAGTAACTCCTGGCATTGTTTTAATGGAAACACAACACACAACCAGGTTATACCCTTGCTGGATTTGCAGCCTGTCTTAATAATCACATGCCATGCACATCTGAGCATGTTCCTTCACCCACCGCCCCATCAGATACGTATTAACTAGAAAGCAAAGACAGCTACCAGACAAAATAAAAGGAACTCACCCGTTGAAGCACTGGCCACCACAGCCCAAACGTTGCACTGGTTTGAACACAACTGAAAGTTGAAAAAACACAGCGGTTCTTTCATCTGAAACGTTGTAACAGAGACAGTTCCTGGGTAGTTAAATGATGAGATCTGAGGAATGAAGGTCGGGGAGAGAGTCGTAGCTGGAATAAAAAGAAAAATACAGAAACAGTCAAATCCATTGCTATTCTCAAAGAAAATAGAGGGTTGGACTTCTCATTTTTAAAATAAACTGCTCAATTAAATGAATAAAGGCCAAAAGACAATTTAGTAAAACATCGCGTACTTCGAAAACAAGAAAGATCTCAAAAGCAGTTTGAAAAAAGAGAGCGACCCTGGTGTGGAATTAATCACATGACAAAGACCAATGAAGTGTACAGAAGGGGAAAGACATCATGTGACATGAGGTTTGTAAGTGTGATGTAAGCCTCATAATTACTGAGATCTAACCACGTTTTCTACAAGTAATAGGATATAATCAATTTATTTTAAAAACAAACACTTCAAAGGGGCTCGCTTTTGCTGAGGAGACAGTCCAAACAAAATTAAAGTCCGTTGTGTACATTTCCAATGGAGGCGAGTCTAACTGCAGCCTGTAATACCTGTGACATAGGTCAGGTAATGTCCACAACGTCAGTCACAAAACGCCCTTTGAGTCACATAATCCTTCCACAACCATTATCTTAACCATAGAGCAATGTGATTGATGTTTCGTGATGTTGGGGTGTTACATGACTGATCCCGTCGGTACTGCTTGTCTGCAATTACACTCTGTTGGTGTTCCGATGGCACCAGTATGACCACTAGAGGTTGCTTTTCATCCAAAACAGCCTGTCGTCTTTATTCCCACACACTGCTGTCTTCAGATACACCCACGACCTACCCTCTTTAAACGGATTAGAAAAACGGATAGATGGGGGGATTAGAGGCACACTGCAGGCTTTACATCTTTCTCTTGGTCAGAAGAGTCTTTATTGCCATAACAGTTTTTGCCATTTATGTTTTGTTGTATCTGGAGTCGGCTGCCTGTTTTGATTCTGAGATCTTCACATTTTCCTTATTTCTTAACTGGCAGACAAGTAATAACAGTCTATGACACACAGCTAAATGTGCGCGAAGTGAAAGTGCTCATCTGGTGTCAAACCCTGATTTGTTTTTCCTCCGTTGCCTCTAGTTTTCCTCTCATTCTCTAAAGATGTGCAGTTGTTCTTTTTATTTTTTTCCATGCATTGGCGCACCATACCCAGTGTTGCTTCCTGCCTTGTCCTGCCACTGCTCTGATTGGCTTCAGCCACCTGTGATCCTGAAGCTGACTAAACATGTTGGAGAATCCAAAAAAAAAACTGAGGAGCAATAAATTTAAATACTACAATAATTTAAAATAAAAACTATGAGATATGTTCTGAAATTAAAGTAATATAAAGTATTATTATAATTTACAGTGACCAATAACATCAAGTAAGTCTGTTGACCAGAAAACAAAAGGTACCAATTTATAAAGTCATAATGAAAGCTGTATGTATGTAAAGGGCTGAATGTTAGACATTAACAAAAAGTAAAGACAACATGCTGCGAATTTGGGAAAGAATGTTCTTGAGGAAGATATTTGGGTTCTTAAATTAAGGTGGCACAGGCAGAATAAGGGCTAATGCTGAAGTAAAGAAGCTATGTAAGACTATAGACTTAGTGACGGGAGTGAAAATCAGGAGACTGCAATGGAGGCAATGCATAGAAAGATTAGATGGTGATAAAACCCTAAAATAATAATAAATAGCAACGCAAGCAAACAGCAGCAGAAGTGTTGGGCAGCCAAGATGTGGCAGCTGGAGGAAACTCCAAGTGTGAGGATGGAGAAATAAAGCAGGAGAACAGAGAACAATGGAGCCAGCCAAAGCTCTCCGGTGCCGCTGGGAATGGAATGGTGAGTTGAAGAATTCTGTGTTATGCAGGCCATGCATTCCCCGCTTTTCCAATTTGCAATTTTTTTCACTACATTTTGTGGCTGATTGAAATATTGTGAAAAGATTTTTTTACAGTTATAAAGGGGAAATGTATATTTTAACTAAACATTGCTAATCTAAAAAGATTATCTTTTAATCAAATAACAACGTCACCATTTTGATGAATATACTCACACCCTCTCACAAATTACGGCTCCTTAATGGCACTTTACTGGCTTGTGTGGTTCCATGCTGAACCATTGCTTAACAGAGAACCACTTAATTCTGTGAAGGGTCTTTGCACTTGAATTTGGTTCTTAATATGTGGACAAAACAGAAATCTTTAGTGTCTAGGAGGATAACTAGCAAGATAGGAAGAGATTCAGAAAACCTGAACTCAGCCAGCCTTATTGTATCCAACAAGATTCTCTTTAAGATTAGGAAGCCGCTGGGATTACACAAACCTATTATAATCACATCATTTTTTGTTACCTGTTACATATATAAATAAACAAAGGTTCTTTCTGGAACCTTCATGTGGAATGTTCTTTTTGGAACAAAAACATTTCCCCTATGGTATTGCTCTGAAGAACTCCTCTGACGCCTTTATTTTTAAGAGTACACACACCCATGACATTTATTATGGTTAAAATTCTGGTAGGTTACCCAGGCTAACTGCAACAGTTAAATATGTTCCGCTTGCCCATTTCATGACCCTGCTACTTCCAAAGCAGGATTGTGAGGACTCCAAACCTGCCAACATCTCACATGAAGCAGAGGCCAACACTGGATGGGACGCCAGTCCATAGCAGGCCACAAACATAGGGACACGGATGTGCGCATCAGTCCATCTCATCTGCACATCTTTGGAAAATACGAAGAAAAGCTGAGAAGCAGTGTTGTCAGTGCGCACATAAAGGGAACGCACAGACTCCACACAGACTTAGCACTCGGTTAGTTTTATTATTTGTTCAACTGCTTAGGAAATGAGAATGAAGATGCACTATAAGAGACATAACATGTATTTATATATATATATATACTGTGTATATATATATATATATATATATATATAAATATATATATTATATATATATATATATATATATATATATATATATATATATATAAGCTGAAAAACTCCGGAGGCTTATTTTGAAATGTTAAAGCTTCTATTTATGTTTAAACAACCAGGTCTTATTTATCTTACACAGGTCCTCTCAATCGTGAACATCATCCCAAAGCCCTTCAAATAAAAAAAAGACATCCAAAGTACAATTGGAACATACACAAGTCAATGGAGCTGCTCGGGGGTCACACAGGGAGCTAGGAACACAAATTGACTTGTAACCCACTTCCTTAGCCCCTAGACCACCCTGCCTGTTCAGCAGTAACAGCAGCACAGCCGACTCACATATCCACCACCCTGATTTTGAATGTCGTGACTGGCTGTTGTCCTTGTGGGGTTTGCATGTTCTTCATTCATCTGTTTGAGTTTCAGTTTTCCTCAAACACTCTTAAATGTAATGGTTCTTTAATGGCACGTTATGGTCCTTTACTGGGTTGTGTGGTTCCTTGTGGAGTCTTTGCTTGACAAAGAACTATTTCATTCTGGGATGGGCTTTTTTTGTATATGGAACTGATTCTTGGGTTGAAAATCTTTCTAATATGTAGGTAAAAATGAAATCTTTAATGTATGATAGGTCAATTAGCAGGACACAAACAAACTAAGAAAACCTGGACTTAGCCTGTGTTACTGGATGTATGCAGCAATAGTCCTTTTAAAATCGTGACTCATTGGTATTCCTCAAATCAATTATCATCTGTTCAAGGTCATTTATTGTATAGAGCCTGTCACAGATCTAAATAAATAAATGGTACTTTCTGGAACCTACACGTGGATTGGACTTTTGGGAATCAAAAATGATTCTTCTATGGCATCACTCGGTAGAACCACTCTGGCACCTGTGCACATCTCCGAAGACAGGCTGGTTAAGTTGTCTGGCGACTCCTATGTGAGTGGGTCTGTGATGGACCACTGCCTTGCCCAGAACCGTTTCCTACCTTGAACCCAGTCATGCCGAATAGGCCGCAACCCCCTGAGACCCTGAATTGGGTTACAGTTTTAAAATATTACAGTGTTTTCTATACTTTACGTTTGTTATCTGCATGTATCCCTGAGAGCTTACAACAACCACCACACTGTACAATTGTTTTGTTATATATATATTTTCATTTTTGGAACACTAGCAGGCTAAGTGTCTTGCTCAGTGATTGCAGTCCACATTTTTGATCTGTCTATGTACAAGACATATTTTCTACAGATCATACCGACATATTCGAATGGCCATCTCTGAAAAGAAACATCCAAATCTGGGAAACACTGGGATTTTGCCACTAAGTGATAATTAAACAAAGACTAGATGAAACATTATGTTTTGGTTAATGTAATTCTTCAAAGCAATCAAGAACTTGTATCTGAATATAAAATGTTTTCATATCATGTGATGACAGCATTTTAAATCCAAAAGTACTTTCATTTTTATGTTTCTTAACATTTAAACTGTAATTTAATTTGCCTACAGTATGTATCACTGCCGAGATATTCAGCTTGTCACTTGCTGTGTATAAAGCAGAACACGCCACCATTAAAGACGAAGTGCCAGCTCTGCTGGAGCACCAAGTGAAGTGAAGGTTGTTGAGACTCCAGCAGATGACGACGAGCTCCTTTACTGCCCTGCTGAATTTTTATTTCCTGTAAATTCAAAGTTGCCACAGTGTATCCTTAAATAAAAAAAACTTAAAATCTATAGTTTTTCTGAAATTTAAATACCTAATTGCTATAGCTTTGCGCTGATTTAAGATTAATCATTTAAAATTTCATTGAAATTATCTTTGATAACTAGACAAACAACTGGACAACAGGATTTATTTACTTTTTTATTCTGCAGGTATATCCACACTTCTGGCAAACTCAGTGCAGCCTGAAAATTAAGGTAAGACACTTTCTGCTGGTTTACTTTTGTTTTCTTCAGGTATGATTTTATTGATTTTGAGGATCGATATGTGCAGGAAAGGCAGTGTTTTTCTTATTCTGCAGTTCAATGCGTTATATAATACAAACAATAAAAAGTGTAAATACATTTAAAAAAGCAATGCTATCAGGTCAAATGTGCTGCCAGGCCTTCTCAAGAAATGTGGGCCCTCACTTAAAAATGGCGTAGATATTCATTAATTCTGGAAACTGCCTAATACAGTTGAAGATTGTCGAGGCCAAATAAATCTTGGTAACACATAATTAAAGAAATCTAAAAGGAGGCCTTCAAAAACACCCACTTGTTCATTTACAGCTTTGTGATGTCGAACACACATAAATGAAAAACACCAGTGTGAACTCAAGGGAAACGTACAAGCTGGACAAAGTGGCCGGGTCAGGACAGGAGCCCAAGCAGCTACCCTGACTACTTCAACATCTCAAACCTTAAGGTTTAGCACTTAAAGTTACATAAAGACACTAAAACAAAATGGCTAACTGTTAGAAGAACTTTAATATCTGACGGGTGTCAACTATGACTTGTCTTCCTGTGATTAATGATGAGAATTCTTGGCAGCATTTCATAAGCTGAAATGTATATTCCAGGCAAACCCTTTCGGGTTACTGACAGAAGTGTGCTTTGAAGAATATTCTTCATTGTTTTGCGTGTCTGCAAGGCTTTTTGCACCGGTAATCTGGTTCCCCCACATCACAGAGAGGTTTCGATTAAAATGATTGATAGCTTTAAATCAGCCTTCTCCAGCTCTGGTCCTGGAGAGCTATTGTGGCTGCAGGTTTTCATTCTAACTGTCTTCTTAATTAATGACCAGCTTTTGGTGCTAATTAACTCTTTTGCCTTAATTTTAATTGACTTGCTATTTTAGACCCTTTAATTATTTCTTTTTTCTTTAATTAGCAGCCAAAAACTAATGATACAAAATGAGCCAACACATCTAACACAGCAAACCTGCATCCATTATACAACATCTGGAAATAAAGAAAGGGGAAGGCCTCAGGAGTGTTGATCTGCTCAGGTCCACAAAACATTTTGGTATTATTCTTAGAAAAATTAAAATCAAAAGTTTTGGAAATGTCAGCTGTGACAGAATGAGAGCACCAACTAGTCATGGAATTAAATAACTGGTTTAATTAACAATAAAAATCAACTTCCTAACTAAGAAACGGGTTGGGGTGAAATTGGTTGAAGGTCGAGGCCCCAATTTAGCTAGTCATCTGTTGGCTCTCTTCATATCTGTTCCGGTGCCATTTAAAGGAAAAAATGAATTACTTCAGTGGAATGAATGTTAAAAAAGGTAATCATCAGCAAAAACCGGTCACTAATTAAGAATAGGGTTAGAATGAAAACCTGAGGCCACAGTAGGGCTCCAGAACCAGAGCTGGAGACCCCTGCCCTACGTCGACCCCGTATGAGCGATTGTGTCTTACAGTGGACTGACACCCCCTCCAGGACTGTGGGCTTAGAAAATGAACGCCTTGGCGAATTACTTCAAGGCCGCTCTGTGCCGTGCATGGCTTTGGGTTATATTCACTGCTCTCTGCCCTTTATTCTTGCGCTGCTAAGGATCGTTGTTTTTGGAACAGTGGGATGTGACGTGCAGTTACTCGTCGGGTGAAGTTATTTGCATGTCATTGAAGCACAAGCAGGGACAAACGTAACACTCGCGTCTTCTGAACCGTGTGACTGGGCACACACCCTTAAAAATCCTGGTCCTTTAGTGGCGCTTTGTGCTTCTTTACTGTGTTGTATGTTTCCTTATAGAACAATTGCTTCACAATGCACACATTTATTCTAAGAAAGGTTTAACTATTTGCATTTTCAAAAACATCCCATTATGTATAAAATCCCGAAATCTATTATGTTTGTTAGACAACCTAGCAGGACATCAACAGATTGAAGCGAGGGTCCTTTCAAAAACGCGACCCGGTGCTATTTCGCAAATCTTTTCTATCTATTCATGGCTATTTATTATACAAAACCGGGAACTCCAGTTTCTGTATTACATCTTGCCTGAAGAAGGGGCCTGAGTTGCCTCGAAAGCTTGCATATTGTAATCTTTTTAGTTAGCCAATAAAAGGTGTCATTTTGCTTGGCTTTTCTCTACAGATATAAATAAATAAAGGCTCATACTGGGACGTTCACGTGGATGGGTTTTTTGGGGACCAAAAATGACTCCCGTATGGTATCAGCCTGAAGAATCACTCTGGCGCCTTTATTTTTAAAAGGAAAAAAGGAGGGCGCAGCATTATCGCTATTCCCACTACAAATAGTGCAAATTATCAACAATCTAAAAGCTCTTCTGACTCGCTAATGCATCTATTTATTTTTAAATCGACACGTTTTCAAATTAGACTCCTGCAATTAAACGACTACGTAACTCTTGTTTTCGAGAATTTTAAACACTGTGGAAAGGTGTCGAAATGTTTGGCTCTTAAATTCACACAGTAAACGACGAGAATAACAAGGAAACCCGCTCTTTTTAGGCATCTTCCTAAAACACTTTTCCATTTGGAGGTATTGAAAGTGTGAACAGTCCCAGATCGCACAGACCGGATAAGATGATCACCGATCCACTTCACTTTAGGTTTCACAACTTTAGGAGGAAACCCACACGCACACCGGACGGTTTGGTTCGGAAAAAACGACAGACGGAAGGGCACCAATGTGTGACCTTAGTACAAGCAGTGTGAGGAGGGACCTTCAAGTCTACAAAGACGATCTAAAAACTGACCGAGATTCGTGATGAAGAGATGTGCTGGATGCTGTGTAGCGCACACGAGCGACTTCTACTCTTGTCCAATCGAGTGCATATCCTTGTCATTTTTTTCACCGGTGCCGTATGCCCTTGTTGTAAACAATAAACCATTAACACAGCCAGCACCAAGTAAACTACTGTACTTATCATTTTAGTAAGACTCGTTGGGCATTGCCGTTTGCGATAACAGTTTAATGGCTGTAAGTCCGTATCGTTTAGTGACGACATGCAGGTGCCTCACCCCGCCTCTCAGAGTCTCCTATACCCATCGCCAGTTAAAGAACTGAGATTGATGGAAATGGAAATTATGCTTTGTTTTATATATATATATATATATATATATATATATATATATATATATATATATATATTATATATATATATATACTTTATGTGTGTGTATATATATATATTCTAATTTTAATTATCTGCACTTCTTAACTGTATTAGTCAATAAGTATTACTGCATTATCTCTAACAGCTTGTATTAATTCACTTTGGATAAACAAATAAATTAAATGTGGCCCGAATAATTGCGACTTCTTACGTTGTCCAGCAGCAGCGTGGATTGACACGGCCAGCAGTACCCAGAGGAGCAGGTCCATTTCCAGACTCCGAGAGGACAGTGCACAAAACGAAACTCCAAATGTCTTCAGGGACGTGTGAGTAGCATCTGAAGAAGAGCGCCCGTCCCGCAGAGTCAAAGCGGTCAGTTCGGCCCCGCCCCTTTGGGGGTACACCTGCTCGAGACCCCGCCCTTCACACGCTCTCCGTCCGAGTGGTTCACTTGTGCAGGCTAAAGCGGGCAGGTAGGTCCCCACTGAATAACTAGAAGGACTAGACTGCACACCAGCCACTTCACGTCTGTGCGTTTCCAGAGGTCAGTTTGAAAAGCCCTGACGCAATGCAGCTGTCTGAAACGAAGTGTCTTATGGATTTACTTTTCCAGGGCTGCAGTTCATAGCTTTTATGGAATGTCGTTCGACAGCCCTGAAAACCCCCTGAGGAAAACGATTGTATGCTTTTAATTTAACTACTGGCAACTACTTTATGTAATTATATTTTTTGTGTGTTTTTTTTAAATATAGTGCAGAGGTTTGAGGATCAGGTGGTTCAGTATTGCTGCCCCATGAATCCAGCAGCTTAGGTTTGAGTTCCACATTCAGATGTTGTTCGTTCAGAGTCTGCATGTGCTCCCCGTGTACATGTGGATTTTGTGGGTACTCCAGTTTTCTTTCTGTGTACCCACAGACATGCAGATTAGTTTAGTTGTCCCAAAGGGGAGTGCTGTCCTGTGCGTGAGTGGACCCTGCAGTGGACTCATGCCTTGTCCAGGACTGTTTCTAGGCTTGAGCCCAGTGCTGTAAGGACAGCCCCCCCCCCCCCCCCCCCCCCCCCCCCCCCCCCCCCCAAAGCCCTGAACTGGTTGGAAGCTGGTTTCGGAATGTTATGTGTTACAGACAGACAGACAGAAGAGCAGCTTCAGTGACAGACTGCTGTCACTGTCCTGCTCCACAGACAGATTGAGGAGATCGTTCCTCCCCCAAACTATGCGACTCTTTAATTCCACCAGGGGGGGTAAACGTTAATATTTAACATTATACATAGTTATTGTCTGTTTTTTCACCTGTATGATTATCATTCTTTAATTTAATATTATTTATTGTATCAGTATGCTGCTGCTGAAGAATGTGAATTTCCCATTGGGATTAATAAAGTATCTATCTATCTATCTATCAATCTATCTATCTATCTATCTATCTATCTATCTATCTATCTATCTATCTATCTATCTATCTAGTGGGGCCCTTGTGGTGAAGCATACCATTGCGTGTAAGGTTTTTAAACTTGACGTATAGTTCTTAATGGCAGTCGTGTTGTTTGATTGTTCCTGCATCCTGATTCAACAGCTGGTCCTCTTTCACTTTGTTACCTGGTATTTAGATAATAGGGTATAATTAAAATGGATTGTGCACTAACAAGTTTACCCTGCTGACAATTCTCTGTGTTCGACTCAATGGAGTGCCCATGGTGTTGGCTGAGGTGGGCTACAGAGACCTGGCATGTGTAGCACACCAAATAAGGCGGGCTGATTTGGTCACCGCATAACTACTGATTGATTCTCCATGATAGCAGAAATGGCTGGCTAGTTTTGTGATGCTCTCCTTAAGAGTTAGAGATAAAGGTGGACATTTGGATCAGGGAAGCTGTTACACTAATGGCAGTTGTTCCCCCCATCTTCTGTTGAAGAGCACAACCTGAGGTACAAGTCAGTGAAGCTTCAGTGGCTCTGAGAGCTTCAGGCTTGAAAGGCAAGTGGCTAGAAGATCCTGGCTTGGCTGCATTTGTGTGTGTGTGTGTGTGTGTGTTTGTTGAGTTGCTTTTGAGCATGAAACACCAAAGAGATACCATTTCAGGCATTATTCTTTTGGAGCCGATCTGGGAAGAAGGAGAAGTAAAGATGAATCGTCATGAATCTCACTGTTCTCTGTACTTGTGACAATAATGACCCTGTACACGTATAAAGAGGGGCTCCAGTCTGTGCTAGCTGTGTGCATGGTGGGCGTAGTTGACAATCTGCAACTGACCTGGTCTCGATGTTGTAAATAAAAACCAGTGAGATGGTCTGCACTGCACATTAGTAGTAAACCTCCCCCCCACCCCACCCCAGCCTAAGAGGAACCTGCAGAATCACATTCCAGAGATGTTGACCTGCAGGGTAATACAGTTTGAACAGGACTGGAGGGAGTGCTTGGCGGGGTGTGGAGGGTGATCCTACTCAAGTTAAATTGTCCTGCTCAGGCCTCCCAATGCTAAATACCAGTTCTATAAGATACCTCTGCACAAGTACCTGATTGCATTCACAACTGGGGGTTTTGTTCTGGATGGATGGCGGGACACACCCGTCTCTGTTTGATGGCACCTATTAGCACATCTTCAAAAAAGAGAGGCATCAGACTTGTCGGTGGTAGAGTTCATTATCCTAACTACTAGCCATTGTAAGTCCAGGACCTTAACAAGGCTTCAGACCCCCACATACTGTTCATCAGTCAGCCATATCATTCGACTAAACGGTGCAGAAGAATAACAAAGGAGGCAGAGCTTGGGTCCTAACTCTGTGAGTATCAAAGCTTTAAAAAAGCACATGCGGCCATGCTGAACGTGCAGCACTCCAAGCTTTTCTGTGGCACCAGAAGAGCTCTTTTTAGGCTGAAACCACACAGCTTTGATAAAGGGAAGCAGCTCTGTCATTTCTGAAATAAAAAGCTCATTCTGTTCAAACTGTCCTTTTAGGGCTGGCTGCCTCGTAGCTCTTCAGCCATGCACTTTGCAGCATGCACTAATGGTGCAGGAGACAGGACATTTTACTTCAGCCACACACACCTTGGTCTTTAAAATAGATGACATGGTTTTATTAGCACAGGAGTCTCACAGACAGGAAGATGCAGTTTCAAAGCGGTGCCTTGTGGTTAGACCACCTTTTCAGGTTGGGTTTCTGTTATTCGCTCTGTAGATGTCTACACACGGCCTCTAAAGTTGACCTGTTAAACCAGACACACAAAACAATGAAGTCAAATTCAACATGATGATGAGAAGCCTCACGCTTGGCCAGGGTGAGTACGCATTTGACAAGAAATTGAAACACAACATAACATTACATACTCCATCATAATCCATTGTGGGGGTCATAGGGGGGCTGGAGCCTACACTGGCAACACCAGGCTTAAGCCAGGAAGAAATCCTGGACAGGGACAATTCGAAATCTCCAGTTCACCTGACCACATGTGTCTGAGGATGTGGTGCATGGAGAATGTGCAGACAACAGGCGGGTACACGGTTCAAACCCAGGGCGCCAGATCCATGAGACAACTCTGCTCACTCACCCCTGCCTCATGCAGTATCTGTCTTTGAAAACTTAAAATTGGACAAGGTGAAACTTCATAAATCACCCTGTTTGACAGGCAGGGAGACTTTCTGGTTTGCTAGTCTCTTTTCACTTCACACCCCACAGCATTCCAGGGCTCTCATTTCCTTGACTTGTTTTTTTTTCCATCTTTGTGGCACAATGGATTGCTTTCAATCAGCCTTTGTGGTTTCAGATTGTCCGGGTTTTTGTCAGCTGTGTGTCAATAGAAATATGGACTTTCCTGTAAATGCAATATGTCTGGTGTTATCTGTGCTCACATGAAGAGCTTTATACACCGGTGCAAAAAAAAATCAAACAGGCACCCCTCTTGTGAATTTAAATGAAATCCAAATAAGAAAGGACTACCACCAAGTAGACACGTCACACACTGAAGTTACATAGAAGGTCCACAGTCAAATTTAAACTTAATGGAGTTGTGTGAATGATGACAGCATTAACCTTTTCATTCAAATGCTAAGGAAGCAAGAACGTTATTAATAAAGCCTTGTGAAACAACCACTACATAGTCACCATGGGCCACCACTGCCACTCACTGCCTTGTCATAGTCATCGTGGGCCAACAGTGTCACTCACTGCCATGTCGTAGACACCGTGGGCCAACAGTGCCACTCAATGCCCTGTTGTAGTCACCTTGGGCTACCAGTGCCACTCACCACCCCTTCGTAGTCACCATGGGCTATCAGTGCCACTCACTGCCCCATCATAGTCACTGTGAGCCACCAGTGCCACTCACCACAACTTCATAGTCACCGTGGGCCACCAGTGCCACTCACTGCCCTATCGTAGTCACTGTGAGCCACCAGTGCCACTAACCACAACTTCATAGTCACCATGGGCCACCAGTGCCACTCACTGCCCTGTCATAGTCACCATGGGCCACTAGTGCCACTCACTGCTCCATCATAGTCATCGTGGGCCAACAGTGTCACTCACTGCCATGTCGTAGTCACCGTGGGCCAACAGTGCCACTCACTGCCCCGTTGTAGTCACCTTGGGCTACCAGTGCCACTCACCACCCCTTCGTAGTCACTGTGAGCCACCAGTGCCACTCACCACAACTTCATAGTCACTGAGGGCCACCAATGCCACTCACTCCCCTGTTGTTGTCACCTTGCACTACCAGTGCCACTCACCACCCTGTCGTACACACCTTGGGCTACCAGTGCCACTTACTGCCCCATTGTAGTTATTGCGGGCCACGAGTGTCACTCACTGCCCCGTCCACACTACCAGTAGTTATGCCACTGCACTATACAAGCCGGTATGTGTTTTGCCTGCTGTCTTAATTAGGTTTAGTGGCTGATAAAATGTATTTTATTTATTATTTCTATCACTCTCACATTTATTACTTCATTGTAATGATTGTTCTTTTTATTTGCATTCTTTTTTTATTACCATCATAATGGACATAAAAGATAGACTGGCATCCCAACTGAGGTGAATGGTGGCTCCTTACCCAGCCAGGATGTCATGGACGGAGACACAATGCCCTCTTCAGCTCTCTGGGCGTGCCCAGTGATGGACATAATGAATGCACAGGCACCCCATCTAGGATGAATGGTGTTTTCTTACCTAGCTGGGAGATGAGGGATGGTCAGACCAGATGGATGTACTTCCTGGCTGAGATGGTTGCTATTCCTTTTCTTGATCAGGAGTACAATACAAAGGAACTACAGGGGGTGACTGCCTCCCAGGGTCTTGCATTCTCCATCTTCCATCTGGACACCCACCTGGCTGCGTGGAAGTTGCTGTTCTGGAGGGTAGCCCTGGGGGGAAGTCCCTGGAGATCTTTAGATCTTTTCCACCTGATAAGTGCTTCCTCATTACAATGCTGACACACTGATGGTACTGCCAGGTCCAGCTTTAAAGGAGCCATCCACCTCTCCCTTGAGAGATGGAGTTGGAAGGTGGTGGACAAAGCTTGCCTGGGAGGAGTGGAGGTGGAATTCTGATTGTGCTGAGTTTTGAAAGAGAAATCCGTGTAAATGTAACAAATAAACAGTCATTTGAACCTGACGCTGAGTCTGGGTGGTTGTGCCTGGGGTTTAAGGCTGTGCTACGCCCCCTACAGGCCACAATGTTTACTCATTTTTCATACCTGCTTCTTCTGGTTAAGAGCTGTAGAAGGTGTAGCCCGAAACAGCAACTAAGAGTACAAAGCAGGAGCCAACCCTGGATGGGATACCAGTCCATCATAAGGTGCACTGCTGGCACAGAAACATCCCATCATACCTTGCCAAACAAAATCTGAATGAAATGAGTATTACCATCCTACTCAAATCATGCAAAGATCAGAAGCACACCACTCATTTTTACAGGCCTTGTTCCATGGAGAGCCAGAAATACGTCCTCTGCATGAGGGGGAAAATATATTTAAATCTCCAGCTCTGAGTCATTAAAGGCCACGTCACATTATGCAGCATTTCCAGTGATTTGGAGTCGCAGCCTTCATTTACATAACCTTAGAGAGTCAGAGGTAGTCTTCGGTGCGCACCCTTATGTGACATGCCCAGTGATGCACTTCAGCTAGTCCACCACACGTTCTGACAAAATCAAACAGGTAGGTCAGTGGAGGTCTTTGTGCATGAGGGCTGACAACCAATGAATGCTCATCCGGAAGTACAATGTATAGAAGAGAGCAATGAGGAATAATAAATGTGGGTGTTTTGGACCTCACAAATAGAAAAGAAGCTCATCTATCTGATGTCTTGTGTTTTACACACCACAACATAACGGAAAAAACCTAAAAGGGACAAGTCTGTGGTTGAACTCAGGGTACCTGATAACTCTTCCTACAGCACCAGTGGTCAGATTCATAAAACTTGCATACGCACACAAAGAGGCTTGAAATGTGCATACACAGCTTTCCATGCAAAAGTCAGAAAACTTGACCGGGGAAATGTGCGTATATTTATGGCAACTCTGACCCATCCATACAAAACATTTAATGGAAACTAAGAAATGATGACCCCTTCATCAAGTGGGGAATTGCAGCCAAACCAGCTAAATGACGACTCACACTTATATCACCGAGCTGTTACTATAATGCGCATTGACATGACAAGCATATTACATTTCAAAAGTAATAATCATGATGCACAGACTCTACGAGGTGAGACACAAAACTAACCGGACTGGGCTTAGGGCTTTCCTGGAAAACCGTCTGGAGGTCGGCTGGACGTGGATCATAGAACTATATCCCCTCCTACACACCCTCTCAAACTGCTAGGTATATCCTGTGAAGAGCCCAGTCAGTATTTGCACAACAATCCCTACACGAGTTGCTGCGACAATGTCAGGTGAAAAAAATTGAACAGTGAATCAACATCAAATTTCTCTCAAAATTGACCAAAATGGCCACAGAAACTCAAGAAATGATAAAAAGAGTGTATGGTAATAACAGTTTGTCTCACACACAAGTTTTTGAATGGCACAAATGTTTCAAGGAAGGACAAGAAAATGTGGAAGACGTTCAACGTCCAGGTCGCCCACGCTCGTCTTGGATGGATGAAAGCATCAAAACGGTGAATCAGATTGTTCGAAATGATCGTAACCTTAGATCTTCAAATGAATGTCTGCTTAGAATTCCAAGAGCTAAACTTAAAAGAAGTGGTGAGGCGGCCTTCTGCTGTTATGCACCTAAAATCTAGAATAGCTTGCCAATAGGAATTCGCCTGCTGAAAACAAATTACTTTAACATGGCTTTCTCATAGCTTCATTTTCGTTTAATCCTGATGCTCTGTATATTCAATTAATTATAATTATCATTCATGGTGGCTCCAAAATCCATACTAACCCCTACTTTCTCTGCTGTTCTTTTTCCAGTTTTCTGTGGTGCCGATCTGCGCCACCACCTCCTGATCAAAGCACCGTGATGTCCTTACATTGATGGATTGAAGGCCAGAAGTCTACATGACCGTCATCATCAGGTTCTTCTATGTGAACCCTGAATGCAATGAGGACTGATTGAGGTCATTTATGTTAGGTAGAATGCCTAGAGGGGGCTAGGTGGTCTCATGGCCTCGAACCCTTGCAGATTTTTTTTTTTTTTCTCCACCCATCTGGAGTTTTTTTTTTTTTTTTTTTCTGTCCTCCCTGTCCATCAGACCTTACTTTTATTCTATGTTAATTAGTGTTCCCTTATTTTAATTCTTTATTTGTCATGTAAAGCATTTTGAGCTACATCATTTGTATGAAAATCTGCTATACAGTCTAAATAAATGTTGTTGTTGTACTGCTTTTTCTGTAAAACACTTTATGACTGACAGAAACATTCCTGTCCTTGATCATCCTCCCTGTTTGCCCGATTTAGCTCGGTGTGATTTTTATTTGGTCCCAAAAATCAAAAGTGACCTGAATGAAACACATTTTTCTTCAATGGATGAAGTGAAGACAGAAACGGCAAGTCTGTTGAAGAGTCTCAAGCAAGAAGACTTCCAGCACAGTTTCAGTCAATGGAAGATACATATGGAGCGGTGTAGAGTATACAGAAGGTGACAATGTTTAGAATACTGTAATTCATCAATAAATATTTTTTTTTTTAACCAATCTGGTTATTTTTGCGTCTCACCTCGTATTTTAATTCCCTTTGAAAAGGGCTGATGCTGCGTATTTATGCTGAAGAACTAGTTTGGTTTTTCGTCAGTTTATATCGGCTACCTGTTGTCACTTGTCAGGGATCTGGCCGATAGGTCAGGGATATCTCCATCATTAGCCAACCAGTGAGGCGATCCATCCAGTTTTCAAATGAAGTGGGTGCACAAATAGAGAACAAAACATGTTTTTGACAACATTAAAAAAGGCACATTGCAACAGTGTCCCATTCTCCTAACATAATTGGTGCAATTTACTACACACCTATTGCAATAAGGACATCGAGCGAGAATGAAGCTGCTTTTGTTAACTTTGAGCAGTGACATTCCATTAACACACAAGTCATATATGATGCCAAAATGAGACTGACAAGCATCATGGCTCAGTGGCCTAGGCCAGCACAATATTCTTTATTTTGGGGTAAAGTAGCTCTGTCAGACAAGACTGTGCTGTATGTGGTGACTGACTGAACCCTCAGTTATTTAAATGGTCTGCACTATTTAGCCAAGTGATAGCGGCAACCCACTTGGACGCTGGCACCTTATGCCTTTTCCCGTATGCAAGTTCACATCCGTCCATTTTTCAACTTGAGTTGTCAGTTCAGGGCTCAGCAGTGAGCCTAATCCTGCAAGGCAGCCTTCAGTGGGGGGCCTGCCTCGATATCAGACAGACAAAGAGCCAAACCAGTCAAGGGCCCGGGAGACCCCCAGACAAAAGTAACAGGTGTGGAGACGTGAACTGCCCTCCATGCTTTGCAAAGTGTTAACCTAACCTGGACACACATGGACAAAAACTCCTAGAAGGCCATTGTGGTATTTCTGCTGTGCTGACCATTTCAGCCTCTGAGCTGTTCTGAAAGTGGACCTGAAGATGAAGGTCAGGATTCACAAATGACTGAGTTAACATGTCATGTGCAGTCCCCAAATTACTTCTGCTCTGCCGCTTCTATGGGAATTCGGTACTGAGGACTGCTGGCAATTGAAACAAATCTAATTAAATCTAAATAATTCAGTGATTTGATTTTAAAATTTTAAAAACCACCACTGCACCGGTCAGTTCACATAACATAAAATAGATCAATAAGAAAGGCACTATACTTTAGATAGATCGTGTCACATACGTGTGCTTAGGGGGCAGCCAAAGGGTCCAATTGAGCATGAAAGAACAAGAGAGGGGGGATTGGAACAGAGTACTAACACATTTTCTTTTCTCCCAACAGAAGAGTCATAAAACATTCTCACCTCAGTCCCACTTACTTCCAGCTCCCCATGATAACATCACTTCCAGTTCCTTTTTTCGAAGACGTAACTTCTGGTCCCCCCTTGAGGACTTCACTTTCAGCTCCCCATAACAATGTCATTTCCGACCCACAATAATGACATCACTTCCTGCAAGATCATTTCCGCTTCCTCTCAGTATCTCATTTCCTGCCACCATTTCATAAAAGACCGTGAAGAGTTTGCTTGGTTGTCAAACGTATTTTTAACCAATCTGACCACTGAATCAGTCTTTTATGACGACTCGGACCAACAACATTATACGGAGAATTCCCCCAACGCTTCTTTTGTTGTTTCTCTGTCTTATTTCTTCATGATAGATAGATAGAAGGTTAAATAAAAAAATAAAGACAATTTGAAAATTACACTGTAACCAAAACGAATAGAAGTCAACGCAATACAATCCGTTTAGCTCAGACCCACACATGCCATTAATCTAGTAGAAGCCAAGGTCAGATGAACACAGACACTCTGCTGCAGGACTGCTGAACAACATGCTCTGTGTCTGTGTGGGCTTTCCTCTTACATCCCAAACACAAGCAGGACTGGTGAGTTGCTGAGTCTAATTTGGACTCATGTGTAATGCTTGTGATGACCTTCCATTAGTGCACCTTACAAAGCCTCCATCCGAATTGAAATCCATTGATTTCCTGAACCCAGTTGATCCAATTCAAGGTCACCGGCAGCCAGAGCCTGTAACAGCAGCATGAGGCATAAGGCAGGAATGAACCCTGAATCGGATGCCATGGCACACTCATGTTGCACCAACTTAAAGTTACCAATTAACCCAACAAGTACAGGATGGTGGCAGGTTTATTTGTACTGCTTCCTTACAAAATTCAGCATTCTTCTTCAACCTGAGCCTGGAACAGGGGAGAGTCCCAAGGCTTTGGAAAACATCTTGCATCACCCCAGTCCCAAAGGTATCACGTCCTAGTGAGCTGAATGACTTCCGGCCTGTTGCTCTGACATCACATGTGATGAAGACCATGGAGAGGCTGCTGCTTCACCACCTGAGGCCACAGGTTCAACATGCCCTCGACCCTCTGCAGTTTGCATATCAGGAGGTGGGAGCGGAGGATGCCATCATCTATATGCTACATCGATCCCTCTCTCACTTGGACAGAGGCAGTGGTGCTGTAAGAATTATGTTTCTAGACTTCTCTAGCGCCTTCAACACAATCCAACCTCTGCTCCTTAGGGACAAGCTGACAGAGATGGGAGTAGATTCATACCTGGTGGCATGGATCGTGGACTATCTTAAAGATAGACCTCAGTATGTGCGTCTTGGGAATTGCACGTCTGACATTGTGGTCAGCAACACAGGAGTGCCACAAGGGACTGTCCTTTCTCCGATCCTGTTCAGCCTATATACATCGGACTTCCAACACAACTCGGAGTCCTGCCACATGCAAAAGTTCACTGACGACACTGCTATCGTGGGCTGCATCAGGAGTGGGCAGGAGGAGGAGTATAGGGACCTAATCAATGACTTTGTTAAATGGTGCGACTCAAACCACCTACACCTGAACACCAGCAAAACCAAGGAGCTGGTGGTGGATTTTAGGAGGCCCAGACCCCTCATGGACCCCGTGATCATCAGAGGTGACTGTGTGCAGATGGTGCAGACCTATAAATACCTGGGAGTGCAGCTGGATGATAAATTAGATTGGACTGCCAATACCAATGCTCTGTGTAAGAAAGGACAGAGCCGGTTATACTTCCTTAGAAGGCTGGCGCCCTTCAACATCTGCAATAAGATTCTGCAGATGTTCTATCAGACGGTTGTGGCGAGTGCCCTCTTCTACGCGGTGGTGTGCTGGGGAGGCAGCATTAAGAAGAAAGACGCCTCATGCCTGGACAAACTGGTGAGGAAGGCAGGCTCTATTGTTGGCATGGAGCTGGACAGTTTGACATCTATGGCAGAGTGACGGGCGCTCAGCAGGCTCCTATCAATTATTGAAAATCCACTGCATCCACTAAACAGTGTCATCTCCAGACAGAGGAGCAGCTTCAGCGACAGACTACTGTCACTGTCCTGCTCCACTGACAGACTGAGGAGATCGTTCCTCCCCCAAACTATGCGCCTTTTCAATTCCACCCGGGGGGGTAAACGTTAACATTATATAAAGTTATTGTCTGTTTTTACCTGCATTATTATCAATCTTTAATTTAATATTGTTTTTTGTATCAGTAAGGTGCTGCTGGAGTATGTGAATTTCCCCTTGGGATTAATAAAGTATCTATCTATCTATCTATCTATCTATTCTGGGCTCAAATGGCAGGACTGGTTGGCGTGGTCTCTCCATGTCTGTGTGGGTGTGGGCTAATTATCCATTTGAAGCTGGAAACAGACTTTGAGATGGCCTTGTGGTGCTGTGCACTGCTGAAAGGCACTATATATATTGTATCCAGTAGAGCACACTGAGTCCCAAACCACAGAAACAATGTCAACCAACACAACTCCAGGGTCAAATACATTTTTTTTTTTCACCAATCTTTCCAAGTAAACAGAGCCAATGGATACACAGCACAATGCTCTTCTACTCCTAGTGAATGTTGCCCACTGCCACCTGACTCTTCTGCTTCTTCTAAACCAGACGTAGGAATGTTTCCAGTGCTGCAGCATTAGTCATCCAGAGCACTTCTGGGTTATATGGAAACCAGGACAGTCTTCCCACAACAGCACCCAAGGACCCCAACAGGGCTGCTCTTCTACACTCCACCTCCCACGCAGCTTTACGGGAGTCCTGACTTGGACCAGCCTGAAGGGACACTGCCACCTGTCGTGTCAGGGACTGAACTGCATCTGGCGTCCATATTTGCTAAGTCCATCCATTAGCTTTTTACGATGACTAGGATAAGGACTGTTAACCATCGTTCCATACTGTCCTTCCATTATGGTCTCCTGGCCAGGTAAGGGATCATTCTCCGTCCAAGTCAAGATGTCAGTCTGTTCGCCTTGGCACCTACAGCACACAGTCTTTGAGAAGTAGCCTTGAAAAATCCACCCAGAAAAGTGCCAGGACTGAAATTTGTATTTTGGAGCTTTTAGGTAGTGGTGCTAATCAATAAACCGACATTGTCAATTAGAAATTAAAGGGCAAGTCCTAAACTTTAAAAGAACATGCAGATGTCATCACACAATAGATAGATAGGTAAGTCCTAATGCACCATTTATTTATTCATTCATCAGTCGACGGCAAAACAGTAGGCATGTGAGAGTCTGCCGTCAGGCTTAAACCACTTGTGATGTGAGGAGGAAGCTTGACGTAAACCTCTCATACCTGTGACTCTCTCATGTGGTGCCCTAAAGCAACAGAAAATTCCGTAGTTGTGACTGGCGTGCTGTTACACTTTTACCACAGCCTCAGAACTTCTCTTTCATAATAATGGATGACAGTGAGTCACAAGGTAGATGCTGGAGCACGAGGCTTTATAAATCCACCCTTCTGTTAGTAGACAATGGGAAGCTGAAGGCGTGGCTGTGACGAGAGGATCAGGCTTTAAAGGTCCAGTAACAAATTCTAATAAGGTAATGTGGGGGTATGAAGAAGGCATGTTGAATTAAGGCTAACGATTTCTTTGATGTCAACAACTAAAAGATACAAAAGGAAGTTTGACATTCAGTCAATGGTAAGGAAACGAGGCAATGAACGCAAATGGGTTTGTTATGGCAAGACTAAATAATAAGATGCACAAAATTTGCCAGTACCAATAATGAAAACGTGTTTAAGGTAATAACAATACAGTTAACAAACTAAGCCAAAAATGTCAAAGTTTATCCATCCATCCATCCATCATCCAACCCGCTGAATCTGAACACAGGGTCACGGGGGTCTGCTGGAGCCAATCCCAGCCAACACAGGGCACAAGGCAGGAACCAATCCCGGGCAGGGTGCCAACCTACCGCGGGACACACACAAACACACCCACACACCAAGCACACACTAGGGCCAATTTAGAATCGCCAATCCACCTAACCTGCATGTCTTTGGACTGTGGGAGGAAACCGGAGCACCCGGAGGAAACCCACGCAGACATGGGGAGAACATGCAAACTCCTGTCAAAAGTTTAGACCTTCATTAAATGAAATGAGAGCATGAAATATCTAATACATTTTTACACAAGTGAGAAAGACCAACAGTTTGATCAGGGAGAAATATAAAATGCACTTGGGAATCACAAAGCCTCACCTTGAATCTGAAATCAGTTAATCCTGTTATTGCAGCGTGAAGACTACCCTGCTCTGCACACGCCAAGCGGACGGATAGAACACGACTTCATACAACTGGACGTTATGTCCTTTAACACTAACATTGGCTGGTGGTTATTGTGGGGGCCACCAAAGCTCACAAGCTACTTTGGACTCTTAATTGTTTCACAAATGGCGTTCTAACTAAAGCTGAAGAGATGTACAGCAGCTGTGGAGAAGCTCCACCATGTAAAGGGGGCTTCAAGATTGGTTCTGATGGGTCACAGTCACTGAAAGATTTCGTTCCAACCCAGTGGCTTCATTTGAGCCAATCCGGTAACAGAACTCGTTATTTAATTACAGCGCTTTCATTCCGCCATGTCGGGTCAGTCCATATGTTGCTGAATTTTCCTGTCCAAGATATTTCTCCCAATAATTTGTGTCCCTGAGCAGAATTTTGTGTTCATTCAGTGTAATTAAAATGATTGGAAATAATATTGCTTGAGCAGTAACTACTACAGAAGTCATAACATCATCGAATAAAGAACTTGGGCTGGAGAAAACAAAACCTGCAGCTATGGTGGTCCTCCAGGGCTAAATTTGAGCACCCACCACTTAACACTTCAGCTCACTTGATGGCATTATCATTAAGAAGACATGTGTAGAAACAAACCAGTGGTGGAAATGTCCGATATAAATTTAGGAATGAGCACTAGTATCTGAGTAGCTAGTGGACCGCCACTGTTCAGATATTCTAATGTTACTACTATCAACTACTGCTACAAAAAACATAAAAGAAGCTGTAAGAACAGCACTAATAATTCTAAAAGTGTAGCATTATCAGACCCTGTGACGCACTGGCACCTGCCGTCAAGGTGGCCTTTGCCCCCCATCTCCCTCCATTGAGTTAAGCAGGTTTAAAACGTGATGTGCTTCTACTAGTACAATCAATAGACTCCATGTTCCGATAAAGTCATTCCCAGTTTTAATACAAAAATGATGAAAGGCCCAGCTGACAAACCCATGGCTTATAAGGTTTAGTCTGACTATTCCAAGGGACTTTTAGCACACACTTGGATGATGGCTTTGTCATGACTGCTCGAGGCAAGTTACAGCTGATTTCTCTCCCAAATTATATGGAATGTGATGTCAGTGGGAAGCCTTTTAACAGCGCTAACCAGACCCATAATTTAATAACTCTGCATCAGGATTTCTTAAACTATGGGTCACAAGTTACTGTTTGATTTAATAGTAATGGGTCGTGGTGGGTTACAATCCTTGTCCTCTATTACCCCCTTTACAGGCCCTGTTCTGATTAGGGCATCCATTCCCGGGCTCCCCGGGGCATTTTTCATACAAAACAAAAGTGATGGCAGTCAACAATACAGTGGACAGTATGCAGATCCTGGTGGACCATCAACTAGTCATAGATTTGGACATCGGTCACAGAATTGGGAAGGCAGTAGGGGCTTTCCAAAGGATGAGCACAATTTGGAAATCAAGGGCCATCACGTTGAACACTAAAGTACGACTGTACCAAGCTATCACTATCCCAATGGCAATCTATGCCAATGAAACCTGGAAAGTCACAAATCAAATCATCAGGGGCCTCATACATAATGCCGTGCGTAGAATTCGCACTATAACATGACGTAAGCACAAAAGCTGAAATGTGCTTACGCACAGAAAAATCCAGATGCAGGAATCTGTGCGCACTCAAACTTCCCCATTCTTCCGCTACATAAATTCCGATCAGCATGAAAAGTAATGCTCGTGCAGGCGCCTGCTGTCCCGCTCCAACTCCTCCCAGAAATACGCATCTTTGAATATGCAAAGCAATATAAATAGCCCTTAAGCTCAGTGTTCTGTGAAAAGACAATGGGAAAAGCAAGAGGGAAAATGGAAGAATTTCAGCGAATACCAAGTGAAGGCAAGGAAAAACGTACTATTTGTTGGTTTAAACAGTGATATAATCAACAAAAGGAAGTTGATCGAGTGACAGAGTGTCAGAGAAACTCGAAAGCTCAAGTTCACAAAGTCGTACAGTGCCCGAAATAAAAAAGAAGTTGTCAGATATCAAAGTCACTGTGAAAAGGCAGATGTAGCCCACCATCTGAGTGTCATATGAAAGCTTATTAGGGTACAGAGAAAAAAAAGGCACACAGTGGGGAAAAAAGCACGAAATGTCAACTTCAATCTCGAAATTTCCACTTTAATTACGTAGTTTATTTTGTCATTAAAGTAGAGCGTCATAAACTTAATCTTAAAATCATTTAATTAACCAGTTTCTCAAATCACATCGTAATTAAAGTAGCACGTTAAATGCTTTGTTTTGTATTTGATCTTCTATGTGCTCTGTGTGTGTGAATCACTATGTGCTTCTTAAACGGGCTTTCTCTTCCTCTGACAGGACACAGAATCCATTACATTTGTGATATTACAGCTCTCTGAATAACTAAAATACTGAGATGTATATGTGATATCATTTTCATGATGATAGGATTCATGATTAAAGCACGTTATTAAACATGGGAACACGGTGGCGTAGTGATTGTGCGCGACCTTCGATGAAATAATTTATTGCAGCAGTACTCAGGGGCGGCTCTAGGCTCGTGGCGGCCCCTTCGCCCGCCAATGTCAATATGGTATCTTATGCACGGCAGATGGCCATGTCCGTTGCGGACACTGCATAGCCGCCTCGTGCTCATGACACAAGCGTTTAAGTTTTGCTGAAATTTGCCGCTGCATTTTTAGCTGTGTTGTTATTTTCTCTCTCTGTTTTATATTCAATATATATTGGCGTGGCGGCCCCTGGGATTTGGCGGCCCTGTGCAAGTGCACAGTTTGCACATGCCTAAGGCCACCCCTGCAGTACTATCTCTTTCAAGCGTACTAACCTCCAGTTCCTGTCCTTCCTTTTCTTTCTCCAAATACCCAATCGCTACACAATCAGCTCTGTAATAGTCGTTAAGCCATCTGTAAGCTTATAACGCCGATTCTTCTAAACTTTTGAGGAACATTGAAATATCTTCATAGTACATGTTTAATTATTCTATCATCCACGCCTGTCCCAGTGAAGCATACAGTGCTTTTATCTGTATAATAAACATATTTTGCTGCATTTCATCTTAAAAATGATATCATCATCATATGAACTTTATAAAGTGGCTCAGGTTGTGCAATATTACAACTGTAGTGCAAGTTTGCAATGAGGTGATTGTACTTATAAGTCCAAACAGTTCTATAAGGAGCACTTGATGGACTGATTGAGTTCGTTTAGCGCTCTTGGGATGAAACTCTTTCTGAACAGCGCGGTCCGTACAGGAAAGGTTTGAAGCGTTTGCCGTGTGAGAAGCAGTTCAAATAGGAAGCATGGCTGAGGCAGTGTGTGCTTGATGCTGTACACCGATAATTCTCTTTCTGATCAGCTGCTCCGAGTGGTGCAGTGAGAGTAATATGGAAAAAGATGATCTGCTGTGGCATCCCCTAACGGGAGCAGCTGAAAGAAGAAGAAGAAGGTGCAGTGAGAGTAACAACGTTAAAGCAGTTATGGTATTTGGAACAGTTTGACCATTCTGTGGACCATTATATTGTTACAGGTTAATTACAATCAGATGCATTAAACTAATAAACAATATGCAGTTAATTTCAGTGTATTTATAAAGCCACATCAAGGATGTGGATCTGAAAAAGAATGATAAACTACACAGGAACAGTAGCACTGCTTTGACGCTGGGTGCCGCCAGTCTGCGAAACCGAGCGGAGAACTTGCGTACGATAGGGTATGAGGTACCGTGGAAATGTGCGTGGCTTTACACCAAGTTTAAGTTTTATACATCGCGATTTGAATGTGGAAACGTTCTTACTCAACATTTCTGTGTGTACGCACCGTTTATACATGAGGCCCCAGGAAGCTCAATGTCTTCCATCACAAATGCCTACGGCAAATTCTGGGTATCATCTATCGTGATCACATCACAAATGAGGACATACAAAGAAGAAGCAGGATTGCTGCTCGAAGCGATATCATGACATATCGTTGAATGCGGCTTGCAGGCCACGTATACTGGTTGCCAGAAGACTGACATGCCAGCATTACTATGAAATGGATACCACCAGGTGGAAAACAGAAGAGAGGCTGGCCTTGCGTGACTTGGTGTTGAACCCTTCAAGAAGATCTTGCAAAATTTGATGTCAGTGTTGAAGAAGGCCAAAATCAGTGCCAACGATAGAGACAACTGGAGATCACTTGTTACCCAAAACACTGTGGGGCGCAGGAGGACCGAAGTCTAAGTCTGGTACACTTACCCTTTGATTAAATTTGAAAGTTCATCTGTAATTGACATATCTCTAGTGCAGCACACTGGACACATTCTTGAAATTTAAAAAACGCTCACATTGGTGATTTTGAAAACCTGTTAAACATTCTGAGTGACTTCAATTATCCATATTACTAACTGAGAATAAACTGGATGTGGACGCAGGTACATGGCATGCCCATGGACGCAGGAGACATAGTGCGCAGGCGCCGACAGCTCAACTAACAGAAATACGAAATAAAGCAACGAGCACAGACAATACGGAACCCTAACCATCCACACTACACAGCATAGTCAAACCCGACATAGTACGGAAGGTGCGGGCGCCTACAACGCGCGTCTAACACACCGCAGGCAGACCCCCAAGATGGTACAGAAGCCCCAGAGATACGGACTCCACAGCATATGTGAATCACATTTCGGTGCGGGCGCCTACAACGTGCGTCTAACACACCGCAGGCAGACCCCCCGAGATGGTACAGAAGCCCCAGTGATACGGACTCCACAGCATATGTGAATCACATTACAGTAATACAATAATATGAGTACTCACAGACAAAACAAACACAACAGGCTTCGGCGTCCTGCCCCACAATCAAACCGGAGAGAGTACGCCGTCCCAAACGTCCACAAAACACAGCATGGTCAAACCCGAGATAGTACGGAGGGCGCATACGCCTACAACGACAACCACATGAAACACACACACGGCACTGGAGGTATAATATTAGCTCAACTAACGTAAATAAGCGCTTACAACGCGTCACGGCTCAAATACAAAGGAGCTCAACTAATGTAAATAAGAAATGAGACAACGCGCCCATAGGTAACGACACAGCCACACAAAAAAGAGGATTCAGCCCCCCGCCCCAGAGTGAAACAGGAAAAAGTACGGAGTCCACAAAGGTCCACCATACACAGCATAATAGTACGGAAGCCGCGAGTTAGTACGAAAGCCGAAGGCACCTACAACGCGTAATAAGAATAAACGAACACTCCGTATTGAATGTTCATCATCCTCAAACGTCCAAACTGTAATAAGAATAAACGAACGCTCCGTATTGAATGTTCATCATCCTCAAACGTCCAAACTGTAATAAGAATAAACGAACGCTCCGTATTGAATGTTCATCATCCTCACACGTCCAAACTATACAGCATAAGTGAATCACATTACAGTGATGCATTATTAACAGTACAACCACAGAAACCGCTCCATATTAACAGTAAGTGCAATTATTCATATTACTAACGGTAAGCAACGGAGAACTAATGGAGTCACGATCACGGCTCCAAAACTATACAGCTCCACTAACGGAGCTACTAACACGAGCCCGCATGGACAAAAACAATAGACGTCGGTGCCTACAATGTGTGTCTGAAACCGCGGAAGCAAAACTGTCTCGGCTCCAAAACCAAACATATCTCATACATTCTTCAATGTATTTCGGGTTACCCAACACCGGGGGTAGGCGAGCGAACCGAGCAGGGGGCAGAGCCCTCTTGTGGATTAGATTACATTTTCAAATTTACATTGAGGGAGGTTACTTCAACTTGCATATCTTGTAGATTTTTGCCTCAAACAGAAGGGCAAACCAGAGAAACAGTAGCAGTCATGCGCGATACAGCGACTTGAGCTGCTGAAGACCACCTAAGTACTAAAATATCGTGAGGGTGGCAGTGGTGCTGTTCCGATCCAAGATGAGACTGGGACAAATGTAACGACTATGAAATGAAATCAAACTAATGCTAAGGAGGCACTGCACTAAAATCTTCATGGAAATGCCTTTTAGCTTTTTCCACACTTAGAGGATGGCACCAAAGTGAAAAGGAGCAGACAGCATCAATCAAGTCAACATGCTGGTGAGATTCCACACCCAAAAGAGCAAAACAGAATCAAACATCAAGATCAAAATGATGAAAGAAAATAAATGTTACAAGAACTATTTCAATGGCCCAACCAAAGCAGAACATAAGGAGAATTCAATACACAGATAACTCATATAGAGCGCCATCATCTGACACAGCACTGGCACTGTGATGCCATCCCATAATGAACCTGGCAAAAAATGTCATTTCTATGAACAGCATGGGTGCAAAAAATAAAATAAAATGATGCCACAATATAACGTTAGAATATTCTGAAGAGTAACCAGACCTGAAGCATGTGTAGAAGATGAACAAAAAATGAAAACAGGGGTCCAGAATTGCAGTATTTTCTAAACAGACATCATTATTTAAGTACAATATGTAACTCTCTAAGTGGCTTATTATTGGTACCATTACAGCTCACTGAATTGTGCCTCCTGAAAAATGAATAAATAAAAAGCCATTGTCCCTTGTGTACCTGCCCTCCTTTCCTATGTCATCGAGTGCGAAAAGAGATCAAGTTTGCTTATTCTACAAAGATATTCTAAAATGGCCACGATACATCTGTTGGTACCCCTAGAAAGGATCATAAATAATTAGATTAGAGTGATTTTTCAAACTAGCTGTTTTCTTTAGTTAGTGTAACATGTCTCCAATAGTGCAAGCAGACTTTCAGACTGTTTGGTATCCCACTCTGAACATGAACCAGACACAGCAAAGGAGAGAGTTGTTTGGGGAGATCAGAAAGAAAATTATAGACAAGCATGTTAAAGGCTATAAGACCATCTACATGCAGCTTATTTTTCCTGTGACTACAGTTGCAAATATTATTGAGGTTTAAGGTCCATGGAACTGTAGCCAAACTCCCTGGATGCACCTGCAAGAGGAAAACCGACCCCAGAATGGGCAGAAGGATAGTGAAAATGGTAGACAAAAGGCAAGGATACCTCCCAAAGAGATACAAACTAAACTCCAAGGTCAAGGTCCATCCATGTCTGATTGTCCCATCTGTCACATTTTGAGTGACAGTGGGCTCAATGGAAGAAGACCCAGGAGGACTCCACTGTTGAAAGGAAAACATAAAAATCCAGACTGGAATTTGTTAAAATGCATATTGACAAACAACAGTGCTTTGGGGAGAATGTCCTTTGGATAGATCTGACAAAACTGGAGTTTTTGGTAAGTCACATTAGTTCTGTTTCCACAAACAAAAAATTAAACTTCAAAGAAAAGAACACCATACCTACTGTGAAACATGAAGGTGGTTTGGTTATGCTTTGAGTCTATGGGGAGAACAATGAAATCTCAAGACTATTGAGACATTCTGGAGCGAAACATACTGCCCAGTGTCGGAGAGCTCTGTCTCAGTTGCAAGTTATGGATCCTTCAAGAGGATATTGGCCCAAAATACACAGCTAACTGTTTGGAAGTGGCCTTCTGTGAGCCCTGATTTGAATCCTGTTGAACATCTATGGAAAGAACTGGAACATGCAGTCTGGAGAAGGCAGCCTTTAAACCTGAGACAGCTTGAGCAATTTGCTCAGGTAGAGTGGGCCAAACTACATACTTGTTTACAGATGGATAAGTTTAATTGAGAGCCACAGTGGTTACAGTAATTGTCACCAAAGGTTGTGTAACAAAGTATTAGGTAAGGGTCCCATCATTTTTTCCATGCCATTTTCATTTGCTATTATTTGAAATATTCTGCTGAATCAAATCTCAAAAGCAAAGTCTAATTTATGTTAAATATGGAACAAACAATGATGGGTGCCAATTGCGTTTGTCAGCTTCACGTTATTTCAGAGATAATTGTGGGTTCTTTCTTTTTGCGTTGGAGGGGTACCAACAAATTTGTAAGTCATTATGTGCTCTATGAAGATTTAGATCTCGTGCCTCCCAAGGCGTCCTGCACTGGACACACTGGTGGACCAATAGTCTTAATTAACAGCCCAGTCTCCAGTCCTGCTCTATCCACACAAACTGGACATCACACAAGAATAAGACGACATCCACCTGATCCTCCAAATATATTTCCAGGAGTTCCATCATATATTGCTTTTATTTAACGAAAAAGTCGGCAGCTGTCAATTTTGTTAGTTCCATTGCTGAAACAGAACGTGATCTTTGGTTGGCCTTTGAGAGGAGGTGAAGCTCTTCTACCAGCCCTAGATATCCCAGGTAATACTGTTGATCCCTGTAATAATTTCGATGTGTTCCACTCTTCATCTCTCACTGGTCATGACTGTACTGTACAACCAGCAGTTGGGCTTTCCTTAATGGTGACAGGCCCCATTAAAGATCACAATGTGGTGACGCTGGGATGCCATCGGCATTCAAAACAAGGCAAAGTACTCACAGCAGAGCAGGACTGCGTGTTTGAGAGAGACGCATAACAATACAAAATGTGACATGGGATGATTACAGTTGTGTAACAGATGTTTTAATGAATTTGTAACAGCGGTCCTAACCAATGGGCTTCTTGGATAGCAAACTTATTTAAAATAGCGTGCAATAATCTGTTATACCAGGGGTCGGCAACCTTTTAGCGGTGTTGTGTCGAACCTGCGTTACAATGTTATTCCGTGTGCCGACATAATTCTACCAATTTTGTATTTTGTTATATATAGTATCAAAATTGTTCAGGTTATAATGGGCTTCAAAAGTATATATTATATACTTTTGAAGCCCATTATAACTGGATCTTATATTGCTGGTCATTCAATATTTTAAAATACATAGGATCACATATGAAAAGAATGTTTTGTCAAATTTTAATTTTCAACACATTTATTAAAAATTGTTTTACAAATTATAAAGTACAATTTTTTTCAATACAAAATATTTTGAATAAGTTATCAAGAATTCTAATATGATTAATCATTCTTTATTATTAATCAGAGCTATTAATCAGTTAATGCGAACCTTGTCCCGTACCTCTCTGCTCAGTATCAGGTGTGTAACTCATCACTTTTAGCTTCACGCAGGCTTCTGAATGTTCAGGTATTAGACGACTTCTTTTATAGCTTCACTTTTCTCATCCTCTTTTAAACGTGGACTGATGTTTAGTTTGATAATGTCTTTGTACACTTGACGTACGACGCACAACACTTTCACAGCATAACGCACACACAGCACAATCCTTTTGTTTGAACAAATTCATATTCATTCGTCCAAGAGTCTTGAAAAGAGCGAACATCAAGTTTTTGTCTTTTATGAGTCATTTCAGGGCAGTACATTACTTAATAATAACAAGAGGTTTGTTTTAAAATACCACGGCCTGCACTGAACATGTCGTTTCCATTTACATGTGAGTCGCATACGCAAAACGTAGGTGAGGGAGCAAACACGTATGCTGTAATTAAAATATTTTTTACTATATTTCAATTATTGCCATTAAAAATCATTGTGTGTGCCGTAGGTTGCCGACCCCTGAGTTAAACAATAAATTCAATTTTCATGGTCAGGGTTAACCAGCACTAACAACACTGGACAAGTTTTTCAAATGGTTAGCTTCCTGAAAATTGCTGTTTATTATAATAGAAAGCATCAAGCTGAACACAAATATAATTTCAGATTTGTATAACACATTGGAATTTGGCGAAAAATGAAGTTACTTTTATTGAAATGAGTGTGTTTAATTACTTAATGATGCTGACACATTGCATAAGTTCAACTGAGCTAAAAATGTGCAGCCAATTTCTGTTTGTATTCGGCGTCTGATGTTTCTTGTGTCATTGTCCAGTACCAGCTGACCAGCACTGAGGACACTGATGTGCTTTTCCATCCAGTGCAGGATTTACGTATAAGCTACACAAGCTATAGCTTGGGGCCCCCAAAACAAATTGTCCGAGTGAGCAATTGTCATATATACTTAAATATACTACAGCATTATTTGTCCCAATCAGGTCCGGCCTTGGGTATAGGCGAAGTAGGCGACCGCCTAGGGCCCCGGATCGACTCCTTGGTTTAATTTTCACACATTTCAGAGCTTCCAGGGGGGCTCTGCCCCCCTCAGGGGGCCCCTGGACCCCCCTTTCGCCTAGGGCCCCATAATACCTAAGACCGGGCCTGTTTCCATCATTGGAATGTCCATTCGTCACCAACTGCAAAAAGATTAGCAGGTAATAAGTCTAAGTGTGAATACAGAAAGCAAATCTTTAATGACTTGGCACACCTTGTGGCTTTAAATGCTTAAAGCGTGTTGTCTACCAGCTCGGCATACTGTAGCTTGGTGCTTTGTAGCTGCCAAGAAAAGTCTCAATGACACTCTTGGGAGGCCTTCCATGCAATTTCCTCTTCAAATCGTGTGTCAAAGATGAGTCCGATTTGTGGACCATGAAAAATTCCTTCCTTAATCTTGGATTCAGTTATTCTTGGCAACATCGGTCTCAAATATCAGATACCTTCACTTTCCAAATTTGCTGATTTTTTTCATCAGTCCAAGTGTTATAGGAAGAGGAGGCAGAAGTAGCCTTCCTTGTTGGGTCAACTAGCATTTTATGGGCCACAGTTTTCAGACCTGGAGCCACAGGCTCACAGAGGGTCCAGACTTCTTCCTAATGGAATGAGACTCTTTAGCACGGCCTTCGTAAGGACAGCACTTGGGGTATCTGAGGTGCATTCCCAGCAGCAGGGGCACCACTGTCAGAGCACCACATGTAGTTATTATGCTACATGCATATTACAAAGAGAGGAAATCACAAAAAAGGAAACTGCAATAAAACAGTATGTGACTGAAAAATGTAAAGGGGATTTTTGTTATCAGCAGACCAAAATCCATAAGAAACACCCAAATGTGTTCAGAAGGCAACATCTTCATAGTCCAGGGCAATAGCAAGGCCTGAATGTGACACTAACACTGTCATCTATTTGCATTTCTTCAGATTTGTTACTGTTTTAATTATCATTAATGAAGAATTGTGAACAACCTTTTGAACATTACATTTTCCTTTGTTGAGCTTGCATATATAACGGCACTGCAGCCACCTCTCAGATCCAGTGCCCCCATTTCCAGTTCGGCATGTGCACATTCCCTCTTCTGTTGGGGTTCTTCTCCTTCATCCCTACCGGTGTGCGGGTTCATCTGATTAGCTTTTCTAAATTGGCCAAGCTGTGAATGTGGGCATCAAGGTTATTATAGTTAACAAAAACTAAAATCAAAACAAACTATTATTAAAAAAGCACATATTCATCCCATGAATGGCAGCTGCTGAAGGAGGCCATGTGTTCACACTGCATTTGTGGTGACAGAGCAAGTCGAATACGCGCGTAAAGCCTGTGGGATGGAAAGTGATTTATGTGCCGCCTTTCTTTGCACTTGCTGTATATTAAGATGTAATTCAAACACCTGAAATTGGAATTTGCTGGTCAACAAAAACTTTATCTTATGGACAGAAAAATCACGAGTAACATTTCAGTTTATTTCTCAGGTGCCTGCTTGTCTTTAACAGAAATTTACCTGCCTCTTCTCACAGGAGAAATCATTTTTACTTTCTCGTATACAAAGTAAAATTCCTGAATTGGCAATGTCTCTACTGAACTACAGGTAGGTAGGCGAAGAGAGTCTGCCAAGTGATGAAAAGCTAAACATACTAATTTGTTTTTGTATTTAGTCTATATGTATTATCTTTTTAGTTCATAGTCACAGCTCAAAATACTTGATATTGTGAAAATAATCCAGTAGCAGAATTGTGTTTTAAAATATTTGTCTCCATTTTTTCAACGTTTCTCTCTCAAAATAGATAGTTGAAATCATCATATTCTTTGTGTTCTTAACATCAGCCATCTCTTACATTTTGCATACCAGTGATTTTTCCTGCCTTGCATCCAGACCTGCTGGGGTAGGTTCCAGGTTTCCTGTGATCCTGATCTGGATAAACAGGTTTGAATAATGTATATATTGTTCTTAATCTCAGATGCTGTCTCTGTCATTTTGTGCCTTTCCATACTCTTTATTACCTGCTCTTACACGGCTCATTAAAGGTTTACCATTCGTAAGCTATTCAAGTCTCACTGCCTCTAACCGACACACTACCTGCTTGTTTTTCTCCGTTTCCCTCAATACAGCTAGGTGAGGTCTGCACACTGATTCAGGTCTAAGACCCCTGTTCTTCCCAAGCCTCTCTGATTTTCATGGTCACACCTGTCACACACAGTAGATTCTGTTTTCTAATTTTTGATATCTTTTCATGCCTGCAGGGGGCATAACCGTCTATAAATTGTATGTGCCAGAGACGGAATCAGAGATCAGTATGACTGACAAAAAATAACAAAGCCCAGTATTTGAGATTTTTGAATGCAATATTGAAGGCCTTCATTATAAGCACATTGTGTTGAGCAGGATATGTTGTGTGCTGTAGACATTTTGAGTAAAAAAACCCTCAATCCTTACAATTCACCTAAATTTCATTATAAATTGGCCCATTCTAGGCAAAAAAAGGAAAAGATGAAAAGTGTCAACAGTCAGCGTAGATTTGTTCAGCACAAATGACATAGAAAATAATTTAAAAATTATAAAATTATGTAAAATTGCTCATGTTCAGTATCTGGTTTTTGTAGTAAGTTTCCCCTAACATTACACTCGTATCCAGATCCATTTAGTGTACAGTTCTGTCTGATTGTGACACAAAAGTAAACTCCGTAAAAGCTCTATGCCATAATTACTGAAACTGAAACTAATAGATATAAAAATAAAATAGAAATGTCTTTGTGGAATAAAAACTAAATCAAAGCTAAAAATACACGAAGTAAAACTAAAACTAAACTGAATTTCCAAGTAAGGTCAGAAAAAATATTGAAATAAAAATTAATTTAAAAAGACAAAACTATAATAACCTTGGTGGGCATGTCCTATCCTGGCTGGTCTACTTCCCTGTACTTACTGTTGCTGGGATTGGCTAATGCAATCTTGAATTTTGAGAATGAGGCTTCCATGTGTTATTATAATGGATTCTCTAAATGTTGCATTTTAAATTACTTTAGATTTTATTAATGTTGGCAGGGTGGCTTGGCTCGTTGGTGGTTTAGTACTGCCACTTTATAGCCACAAGAGCCAAGTGTCTAAATACCTGGCTGGATCTCCATTTATGTGGAGTTTGCGTGTGTTCCTCATGTTTGGGTGAGCTGTAATCTGGGCACTCAAGTTTAGCTACCACAAGTGAAGAACAAGTTAAATTAATTGCAGACTATAAGTGGATCCCATCTCAGTAAGCATACTGTAGCTGTACATGGGAGTGTGCCCTGCAACAGAGATGACTTCTGC